>NC_071999.2:95424653-95619653 GCF_028885655.2 Pongo abelii | reverse complement strand
TGCCACCATGGTCACTTTGTTCATGGGTCCATTGGGCTATGACAGGCGGTGCTGGGGAAAGAGGCTGAGCGATGTCTACAGAATGGGTCATCCTACACACTTGATTATTAAAATTCTTCTCTGCTGAGGTCACCCATTGGTGGGCACTCATGAAATACAAATATCTTCATGGTTTTTGACCACTCAGAGAGGTCCATCCGCATACCTCTTCCCCAAATTTCTGTGTCACCAATTCTTCCATCCTGCTTCTTCCAAGTCCCTGATCATCCAGCCAAACCATTGGCTACAGCCCATGAATCCTTACATAATCGCACATCTGGCCATTTCTCCTTCCATGCAAAATGCACAGCCAGATGCACTGCTCGAAGTTCTGCCAACTGGGAAGATTTCCTTTCACTGCTATTCTTCAGGGATGTCCTAGAAAGGGGCTGTAGTGCTGCTGCTGTCTACTTTCGGGTAGTGCCTACATATTGTGCAGAATCATCTGTGAACCAGGTCTTAGTCTTCTCTTCCTCTGTCAACTGATCATAGGGAACTCCCCATGAGGCCATCAGTGCAGGCTCAGGGAGAGAATGTAGGGTGGCAGGAATGGAGACCATGAGCATTTGAGCCACTTCCTCATGTAACTTACTTGTGCCTTCAGGACCTGCTCAAGTCCAATCATGTATATACCATTTCCACTTGATGATAGAATGCTGCTGTGCACGCCCCACTTCTGGTACCAAAATCTGTATTAGTCAGGATTCTTTTAGAGGGACAGAACTAATAGGATATATATAAACACACACACACATATATGTCATATATATATATATATACACACACACACGCACATGTATACACTTATATAGTGGAGTCTAAGTACCTATATAAATGCATATATATAGACGAGTTTAAGAATTAAGTATATATGTATATATAAACACTTATATGACATATATGTATATGTCATATATGTCATATATACACACATATATACACATATTGTGCTATGTGTATATATACATATATACACATGTATAGGAGAGTTTATTAAGTATTATATATATTTATATATATACACTCACATATATAGGGGAGTTTGTTAAGTATTGAGTATCTGTATACATATATACACACACACATATATATATATATATACACATACATATATGTATATAGGCGAGTTTCGTAAGTATTAATTTACATGGTCATGAGGTCCCACAATAGGCTGGCTGCAAGCTGAGGAGCAAGGAGAGCCAGACAAAGTCCCAAAACTGAAGAACTTCGAGTCTGATGTTTCAGGGCAGGAAGTATGCAGCATGGGGGAAAAAATGTAGGCTGGGAGTCTAGGCCCATCTCTCTTTTTCACGTTTTTGTGCCTGCTTTATATTAGCTGAAAGCTGATTAGATTGTGCCCACCAGATTAAGGGGGGTCTGCCTTCTCCAGCCCACTGACTTAAATGTTAATCTCTCTTGGCAATACCCACACAGACACACTCAGGATTAATACTTTGTGTCCTTCAATCTAATCAAGTTGACACTCAGTATTAACCATCACACAGTGTACATATTCAAATGCTTATATGTTCTGGAAACACCCTCACATATACAGTCAGAAATAATGTTTTATCTGATATTTGGATACAACTACACAAAAATATTTTCTTTATATTTTTATTCTATTTTTCTATTTTTTTAATTTTTTAAACATTTTTATTAAAAACCAAGACAAAAACACACACATTAGCCTAGGTCTACACAGGGTCAGGATCTTCAATATCACCATCTTCCACCTCCACATCTTGTACCCCTAGAAGGTCATCAGGGGAAATATCATAGAAGATGACAGGCATGAAGCTGTCATCTTCTATGATAAGAGCGCTTTTCCTGGAATACCTCTTGAAGGACCTACCTGAGGCTGTTTTACAGTGAACCTTTTTTTATAATTAGAAAAGTACACTTGAAATAATGATTGAAAAAGTGTAGTATAGTCAATACAGAATCTCATAACAAAGTTATTTGCTACTGTACATAATAGTATGTGCTATACTTTTATATGTAGGACAGTAGTTTGTTTACACCAACATCATAAGTACGTGAGTAATGTGCCGAGCTCTGATGTTGCAAAAGCTATGACATCATTAAGTGATAGAGATTTTTGAGTTTCATCATAATCTTATGGGACCACCATCATATATGAGGTCTATGGTTGACTGAAATGTCTTCAAGTGGCACATGACTGTACAGGTATAAGCATGGGCATAGATACAGATATAAATGTAAATATATGTATAGATACAAATAGTGATATATCGATTCTGATGAAGTCTAAGATTATTTTCTCTCATTTTATCACTAAAATCATTATCAATGTAGGTTTCTATGCTTTTTTATTATAAATGCCAAGTATAGCCTTTAAAATTTATTCATGTATTTATTTTTAACACATTTTATTAGTGAAGCTATCATTCATCACACAATAATATTACAGAAAATACACCAAGTGCAAAGCATAACAATAAATGTGATATTACTTAATATAAATGTGACAACAGAGGTAAAATGATATACATGGGAAAATATTAGAACACTGCTAATGAAATAATGTAAGCCTTAGATTCATTATCTGTAAAATGGGGATTATTGTAATCTTACCTACCTTGCAGGATGGCTTTGAAGATTAAATAGGGTATTATATTTAATGTATCATCTGACACAGACTATGGGCTCAATATATTATCCTAGTATTATAAACAATAATCCCAGAGCAAATATTGGCATTCCTGGCATCCAAATGCATTAAATACATCATGGTTTCTCTCCTTGTCTAATTCCAAGCTCCTCTTCTCTGAGAATTACCATTAATACACCAGATAGTGGCTTCAGCAGCTATTTCTCAATTTTACCCACAAAATAAATGTAGGAACAATTTAAAAGTAGAGACTTGTGCTACACCATAATGAACATTGTTGTTTGTTTGTTTCTCTCCTTTAAAGTGGAATACTATTCAAGATGGTCAGAGCTTGGGCTAGTGTCACTTAATGCCAAGACGCAGAAGAAAGTCTTTGGAAACTTATCTGAGATCTTAAAACAGGTCTTTTTTTTTTGTTTTAATATTTGGTTCTTCAATACAACCTGAGAATCTTTTAGCTATTCCAAGATTTTCTCATTATAGTTATTGGTGTCTTTCTTATTGTTTCAGTTTTATTTATTCACTTATTTTTTAAATTTTTCCTTAAAACCAAAGGAAATTTAAATAGTAGAACTTACATTTGACAAAAGTTTATTACATTTCAATTTAAGTATGTTATGATTTTTATCCTCGAGTAAGTTGGTGTCTACGTTAGTGGAGGAGGGAGGTTCAAAAACAATAAATGATGTAAGAGTTGAGAGTTCAACTCAGGTTATATTATATGATATAAAATAACACCTATGTGAAGAATGGGATGTAAAACTTTTTAAAAAGTAAAATGTAGAAAACTTAAAGAAATTGAGGCATTGGCTGGGTGTGGTGGCTCATACTCGCAATCCCAGCACTTTGGGAGGCTGAGGCAGGCGGATCATGAGGTCCAGAGATCGAGACCATACTGGCTAATGCGGTGAAACCCCGTCTCTACTAAAAATACAAAAAAAATTAGCTGGGCGTGTGGAGGGCGCCTGTAGTCCCAGCTACTCTGGAGGCTGAGGCAGGAGAATGGCGTGAACCCGGGAGGCGGAGCTTGCAGTGAGCGGAGATCGCACCACTGCACTCCAGCCTGGGCAACAGAGCAAGACTCTGTCTCAAAAAAAGAAAAAAGAAATTGAGGCATAATTAGAAAACAAATGATATTTTTAAAATTTATTGATAAAATGTATGTATAATTTTCTCCAGCATCATTGACTTGTCCAGAGAAAACTGCAGGATTTTTAATCAATCATATTAAAATAAAATTATGAGTAAAAAACCATGAGTATGCAGGTAAGGACATGATCAATGCTATGGAGGTATAAGGTCAGTGATGATGTGGATTGGAAGTGAGAATACTAAATGTAAGGTCATTGTTTACATGAATCTTTACTCAACTGTATAGCATGTAAAACAGATGTGCTTAAAGTGCCAAAAAATAATTTACATAATTGTATGTGGATAAAATTAGATAACAAGATGTACTTAAGCATTATAATTATATAAAGCAAAATTAGTATAAAAATTTTTCTTTTTTTGAGACAGAGTCTTGCTCTGTTGCCCAGGCTGTAGTGCAATGGCACGATCTGGTCTCAATGCAACCTCTGCCTTCCGGGTTCAAGTGATTCTCCTCCCTCAGCCTCCTCAGTAGTTAGGACTACAAGCACACCCCACCATGCCCGGCTTATTTTTGTACTTTAAGTAGAGACGGGATTGCACCGTGTTGCCCAGGCTGTCCTCAAACTCCTGACCTCAAGTCTTCAAGTGAGCCACCTGCCTCAGCCTCCCAAAGTGCCAGGATTGCAGGTGTGAGCTACCACGTCTGGCCATATTAGTATACCAATTTTAAAGCCCATTCCTCCTATTTAGTATGGAATAAAGGCAAAAAAACCAAACCAAACCAAAACAAAAAAACGATTCAGAAGTTCTTACAATAAAATCTGTAACTATTCAATGCTTGTTTTATATGTTAATTTTAGCAAAAGACAAATACAGTTAGAAGCCTCTATAATATTTAAAGTCTGCAGGATATTTTAACTTAAAATGTAAGATCTATTTATTGTGAAATCAGAAAAACAATAAAGGTTGCATTGGTAATCATTGCAAGATTGATAAAGAAACATGTAAGTACATAATTCTTCTCACACATAACATATTCCACACTGTACCCTATATGGGAAAACAATTAATAGAATATGGGACGTCTTGTGTTACTGTCTCTGTGTACGTATAGATAGAGAGAGAGAGAGAGAGAGACTGAAGACAACTTTACATCGGTATGGGGGCCTTGGAATGAAGATCTAACTCTTTATAACCTATTATCAGCTATTACAGAAGGAATCAACATACTTAAATATCTACAAATACAATACAAAAGTATTACTTTTGATTAAAAAATAATTTTTATTTTCATTATGTACTACATAAATGTACTTTGTATTTAAACTCTGGAAAACAAAAATGTTTAATGATTTCAAAATGTGGCCCAAATGCAGAAGCTATAGGTAAATCATTAATATTACTGTGCAAACAAATTGAAAATTCATCTGTGAAATAAAAACAAAAATTGCAGATAAATATGCGAGAACAAATAGTGTATATAGTTATTCTAATACTCAATAAGAAAAGACTGACAACTCAGTTTTTAAAAAGTAGATAAAAGCTATGAAGAGAAATTTTACAACAAATGTAAAATAAATTAAAAAATAAGCATCTGAAAATATGCTGAATTAATTGGTAATTAAAAATATGAAAAAACAAAACACTGTAGCAGTATGGCAAGAATTAGAGACAGACTTGCGTATGTTCTTTAAGGGAGTATAATTAAGGCAATATTTTGAAGGGCAATTTGACATGGATTAATTCTTACAGTGCACATTTTCTGCTTAATTTATTATAAGAATATTATTACAAAAGCATTCTCATTTGAAAGTGTGGAGATGTTCATTGCAGCACTGCATATAATACTAAAGTATCTGAAAGCAAATTAATTGTCCATCAATAGGACACACTTTACATTAAGAATGCAATATTAATGGAAGGGAATATTTATTGGTATTACCCTAAATACAGAATAAGATCAATCTAAAGGTTATGATGTGCTTGGAGTTCCAAGGTATTATTGTTTTTACATTCAAAAGAGGAATGAGGTAGTAATTACTTACACCTCCATTAATGTCATTACCACATTTATTTTCTTTTATTCAGTTTTATTGAGGTATAATTGACAAATAAAAATTGTATGATATATTCCAAGTGTACAACGTGATGTTTTGATATATGTATACATTGTGAAATGACTACTGCAATGAAGGTAATTAACGTAACCATTGCCTCACACAGTTACCTGTGTGTGTGTCTGGGCAGTGAGATCTACTCTCTAGCAAGAGAGTAATTTTCACAATAAAAATGAAAGTATTCTGTTCTCCTTTTTTGACAAAAGTAAGACTTTGCATTGTATTTGTAGATATCAAAATATATTGATTCTTTCTGTAATAGCTATACAATTTGATTATGAAAGAGTTAGGGCCAGGCACAGTGGCTCACGCTTGTAATCCCAGCATTTTGGGAGGCCGAGGCAGGTGGATCACCTGAGGTCTGGAGTTCAAGACCCGCCTGACCAACATGGAGAAATCCCGTCTCTACTAAAAATACAAAATTAGTTATGTGTGGTGGCGCATGCCTGTAATCCCAGCTACTCAGGAGGCTGAGGCAGGAGAATTGCTTGAACCTGGGAGGTGGAGGTTGTGTTGAACCAAGATCATGTCATTGCACTCCAGCCTGGGCAACAAGCGTGAAACTCCAAAAAAAAAGAAAGAAAGAGTAAGAAAGAGTTAGTTCTTCATTCCAAGGCCCCCATACCAAGTTATAAAATTTGATTATAAAAATGTTAGATGTTTATTTCAAGGCCCCCCAATAAAATGTCTTTAAGCATTCAATTAATTAATCTTTTAATTAATTAAGATCAATTAATCTTTTGGTATATTTATTTTTGTCACATTTCAACAGAATCACACAAATATATACACACAAAGATTTTCGTTGTTGCTTTGTTGTGGTTTTGCTTTGTTTTGCTTTTCTCCAAGACGGAGTCTTGCTCTGTCATCCAGGCTAGAGTGCAGTGGCGCAATCTCAGCTCACTGCAATCTCCACCTCCCGGGTTCAAGCAATTCTCCTGCCTCAGCCTCCTGAGTAGCTGGGATTCATTACAGGCACCCGCACCATGCCTGGCTGATTTTTGTAATTTTAGTAGAGAGGGGGTTTCACCATGTTGTCGAGGCTGGTCTCGAACTCCTGACCTCGTGATCTGCCCGCCTCAGCCTCCCAAAGTGCTAGGATTACAGGTGTGAGCCACCACGCCCAGCCAGCTTTGCTGTGTTTTGTTTTGTTTTGTTCTTGTCATTATTACTCCTTGGTTGCCATACTATGAACTATAGTCACCACACTGTACATGAGATCTTCAGAACTTATTCATCTTGTATGGGTAAGTTTGTACCTTTGACCTACATCTTCCAATTTTCTCCACTCCTCTACTCCTGATAATCACCCTTCTCCTCTTAGTTTCTGTGAGTTTAGCTTTTTTAGATTTCACATGTAAGTGAGATAATACAGGGTTTGTCTTTCTATGTATGACTTATTTCACAGAGCATAATGTCCTCCAGGATCATCCATGTTATTATCACAAATGGTAGGATTTTCTTTTTTTTAAGGCTGAATACTATCCATTGTGTGTGTACGTGTCTGTGTGTGTGTGTGTATTATATTTTCTTTATCCATGTATCCATCAATGAACACAGAAATGGAAGTGTCAGTACCCTAGTTAAAATAATGGTATGCTGTAATACCTGAATATTTGACTTACTGAAAAAAGGCAGGGTATTTATTTTATTTTTAAAACCCATTTTTAGACATATTTGGTTTTGGTGAAATGAGCAAAGTGGCATTGAGGAAAAAAATATATATATATACACTTTTCATTCTCACTGCATTGATGCTATCAACTAATCTTTTGGTATATTTCTCTGTGGCACATTTCAACAGAATCATACAAATATGTACACACAAAGTTTTTTTGTTGTTGCTTTGTTGTGTTCTGTTTTGTTCTTGTCATTGTTACTTCTTGGTTGCCATATTCCTAAATCTGCAATATTATAAGTGATGATAGGACTTTCCATTAAGTAATAGACTTGGATATTTAGCTCTGGTTTCCTATGGTTTGATCCTAATGTCAATAAGACATTATTTATTTAAGTAAAACATGTCTACATTTTAAATTAGAGATACATTTCAGTAAATGGGGATTTTACTTGTCTAAAATGGTAATGTCAGAAGAAACTTGTTCTTGATTTGAATTCATCTAATAGGACAAACTCCTTTGTCATATAGTGAGAGTTGTCAGAATTTAAGATCATAGCCAGTCTCAAAATGATCATTCTCAAAATGACTGCGTAGTTGTCAATATTCTTCTGCATTTTAAATTTGGAGAGAACCACATTATTTTGAGTAACAGTGTAATCAATTTGAAATAGGCAGAAGACATGGATAATTTAATCATTGTATCCAAAATAAACTAAAGGACAAAGGACGATAAGAGACAAAGTGCTCATGCAAAATTACTGTAATACTTGTTTAATATATGGTCCATGATGGTTAAATCTATGAATACATGAAGCATGAAGGAAAAGAATTATCAGGGTAAGCAATTTGCTAATTTGCATCATAAAACTACAAAAATGAAAGTTCTAATTTCCCAGTAATTTCTAAAATGTGTGAGGTCCAATAAGTCTTTTTAATTAAATTTGTCAAAATTTAATAAATCTGGAAATTTAATGTCTGATGTGTGTTTTTAATGCAATGTTGAACCTAAATTACTATAAATAATGAAGCAGAATGAACCAGTCTTACATTATTTCATTATCTTACAGCATTCTTTTATGCAACGTCTTTTTTTGCAGTAACATTATATAACCTCAGACATTATAGATAATGGTTGCAGAGTATATGCTAGGAAATATTGACATAGCTTAAAGAGTTTTGCTTCAAATTTTATTATAGGAAAAACAATTGTCCAGAAACCATCTTAATGATAGTTTTATTAGTTTTGAAAATTTTGAATATAATAGTGGTTATTAATTGTTTGTTGTCATAAAGCTAAAAATCAGGTTTCAGTTACGATTACCAGGTAAAATAGAGCTAAATGAGTATATGTGTGCACATCTGTGTGGATGTTTGTGCATGTGGATGCTATTTAACTTGACTTTCTAGATTTTCTATTCGTTTTTGTTTGTTTGTTTGTTTGTTTTGGAGACAGAATCTCACTCTGTCGCGCAGGCTGGAGTGCAGTGGCGCAATCTCAGCTCACTGCAACCTCCGCCTCCAGGGTTCAGCTGACATCTCCTGCCTCAGCCTCCCGAGTAGCTGGGGTTACAGGCACCCACCACTATACCCAGCTAATTTTTGTATTTTTAGTAGAGACAGGGTTTCACCATGTTAGCCGGGATGGTCTCGATCTCCTGACCAAGTGATCCACCTGCCTCGGCCTCCCAGAGTGCTGGGATTACAGGCATGAGCCACCACTCCCAGCCTCCCCTCCATAGTTTTAAATTGTACACTTCTCAATCTCCACTTACCATCTCCTCCTTTTAATACCTCAACTTTATTAACCTTTTGACTTCTGCTAAGTTCTTCAATCCATTTTATCCTATTATTTTCACTGTTTATTAACCCATGATGAGTATTCATACTTTCCATTCCATGGTAAATCATATTATTACATATACATTAATCCCTTTGCTTCATTTTAGTTCTTCATACGTGTGTAGTAAAACCACTGTCTTTTTAAAATCCATTTTAAAAACGGGCATGTATGACTTTGTCCATGGCTATTGCAATAGAAAAGAGTCCGTAGCTGGGTCTGAGTGCAACGAAAGGGTCTTGGAGTGTTTATGAGTGGAGTTGGGAGGCAGAGGTCATGGAGAACCTGTGTTTGCTAAAGGGCCTCACCCAAAGGAAAAGGGGACTTTCTCAACTCTTCAGGAAAAGAAGTAGTTTACAACTTGGAGCAAGGTGTCCACTTAAGTTAGGTTCTCGTCCTCTCACAGAGGCTGGGAGACAGGGACATTATCTTCCTTGAGAGTGCTTTGGGCTTTCGAAATAATGCCTCCCACGTCCTTGAGAAAAACATTTCTGGGTTGTAAAACTGGCAAGAAGCTTTTAAAAAAAAATGTTAACGTATTAAGTTGACAGAGAAAGAATTTACAAATTTTCGAAAGCGAATTCTCTGTGAAAAGAGAAGTTAGAGCCTGGAGTCAGGAGATGCATTTCTTGGGTTTAGAATGTGTAAGGCAAAACTTAAGGCTTTCTTGGTCACTTCCTGGCTACTATTTTCTCTTCAGCAGCATCATCTCTAAATGATGAGGTGTGCCAGGCATCCCTTGGCTTGTGGCAACATAACGACAATTTCTGCCTCTGTCTTCCTTCCGTGTCTGTCTTTACGTGGCATTTTCTCTCTCTTTTATTTATTATAATTGCCTCTATGCTTTTTCCAGTATCATGCATTTAAACTCATTTGCCTGGCAGGTAACAAACAACTCTCCACAAGGGTGCCCGTTTTGATCAATAGGAATTTTATTACTTAGTGAAAGTAGTAAATTCTAAATTCTAACAGTTCTGAAATGCATATCTTTAACTGGGATATTTGAGTCACCAGCTCTAATTTTGTAGCCTCAAAATCTCTGTGTTAATGTCTATGAAAGGATGTGCCTCAGTGTTGGTAAAGCTAAGATATTCTTGAATAAATTTTCTGTTCCTTTTTCTTTTTAAAAAAGTTAAATAAAATATTACCTAACATGTAATCCTTAAGCTCCAAACCCCATTAAAATTTTACTGTATATTTTAAGAAAAGATTGCCATTGAATTGTCTTCTTTTCTAACTAACATAAAAAACTTTTGGATAATAATTATTATATTCATTCAATATCAATAACATGGATAGCAAGCTCCTTTGTCAGCTTTGAATATAAAAGCAATGACATTCTTAATTACATAAAGTTTCTTTCTTTAAATAAAATTTTTATTAAAAATATTCTCTTTACAAATTTCAGATTCTTGTGTTTGGCTCTAATAAATGTTTTTGTGCTTAATTATACTCTTTATATGTTAGCTTATGATACTTGTTGATTTATATAAAAGCATACCTGGCTCAGGAATCTGAAAAATAATTAGATGATTACATTAAAATGGTTCCTCATGCCATGGAAATAAAGAGGCCCAAATAGTTTTATAGTAATCTACATGCTTGCAGTTATTATGCAGTATAGGTTTCCTACAATGCAATGAGAGCTGAAGAATGTCTATAACCAGCTTATTTACTAATAAAGCATTCAATACTGCATTTATAAATCATTGATTGATTCAACAGTGGAATGGTGAGGCCATTTTTCAAAATGTCTATGATATCATCACTTGAAACTTAAAACTCTTTCTTCACTTTTTAATTTAACTTAATTTGTTGTTTTGGTTTTGATTTTTGAACATTTTCAGTGCCCAGTATTGTGCTAGGTGTGGATGATTCAACAGCAATTAAGGCAAAATTTCAAAATTAAGTAGTTTATTTTTACTTGAAGCTAATTAACTTCATTTTAGTGATAATTCATTTTAGCAGTTTTAAGAGAACTGACATGTAAATATATATTTATGTGTCTTTATATGTGCATATTGGTGAGGGTGGGTGTTATAGTTTATTTATTATCTATCTATCTAGCTAGCTAGCTAGCTCTATCTTATCTCTATGAAGTCCACTTCCTCTGTTCTGAAAAGTATTCAGCAGGTATCAATAAACAGAAAGAAAGCCAGTTAGCAACACAAAGTATTTTAACTTTCACAGGGGGCATAATAGTTTAACAGGCTCTTGAAATTCCCTGGGTGTTAAGACATCTGTTAGGGCTGAATGCCAGTGGTTTGCGAAGCTCTCAGAAGCAATAGGGAATACAAATCAAAACTGTTCAAAGGATGTTTTCCTGTCTGCCATTTACCAGGAGTTTTACAGAATTCTGTGGCTATTAATCTGATATGAAATGGGAAATTAGCAGTTGCTTTCTAACCCACATCTGGTGGTAAGTGAGGCCACAGTGCCGTCCAGATGCCATTCATTGCTGCATATTTTCTGCTCCCCATTTTGGCTGACATCTGTAACTACTTCAATATGGCACTCAATATGGCACAGCATATACAGAGAGAGAGAGAGAACTGCAGCCTTGATGAATGAAATGAATAAGAACAGTCTATTTTCAGTGAAATAAATAAACAGTTCCCATGAAATATGTGTCCTCCCTCCCCCTAGTCTGCTCCTTTTTTGGCTAAATATGCTTAGTTGTTCCTTAACAAAATGAATTGGTGTTTTAGCCTTCATTTTTGATATTCCATGAAGAATCTATTGAAATTAGCTTATTCAAAAGTTCGGATGACCAATACTGGCTTCAGCAATTTTGCTGAATATTAGCCAATTCCTAAAACAGCAATTTTCTTGTCTTTTTAAATTTTATTGTTAACTTCTTCAGCAGTTCAGTTCCAATTTGTATTTGCCTTTTGAATGCAAGCATACATTTTGCTAAAGGCTTTTTCGATTTCTTCTTAGGTAATGACTTATCCCAACTCTGTAGAGTACATTACCTTCTAATAGTCAACTCATATGTCTTGCTTCTCATTTCGCAAAGCTTGCCCTTCAGTGTATATAAACAGTTTATTTTCCATTTCTTTAAAATATGTACAAAATTAATGTTCTGTTTATTGGGATTTTTTTCACAAGACACCCTGAACATATTCCCATTTACTTTAGTTCCTTCTCTATAATACTTACTATATTATATTTGAGCAGGAAACATTTTTGGAATAATTAAATTTCTCATTACATCTTCCCACATTTATCATTAATCCAAAATAAAACAATAAAAATTGAAAATATTTTAAGTGCTACAATGCTAGAACTTACTGTATTCCACCATTTTTTTCTATTTAACATAGTAAGTTTATGAAAATTACATTATAGGTCTTTTTTTATCTATATGCCTGGTTTATACATATTTTAATTCCAACATACCCTCTTAATTGGTAGGATGAAATGTTGGGAGGACAGACGTAATCATTGGTAATCCAACCACTCAAGGAAACATATTATCAAAACCTTACCGAAACACAGATTCAAAATCAATTTGTATTATTTGAAAATAAACACAAGGGAATTTACTTCATAAAAATATAAAATGTTGAGGATATTGGGAAAAATTCATTTATTTGAAGTTAAAAAAATCTTTAAAAGTCCCAGGTTTCCGCCTAAAACCTATTTTTAGTTATTTCCTATAAAAATTCCATTTTTGTTTTTGCTAGGCCACAGCTCTGGCTCAGTAAGGACACTACTGTTATTTTTCTGCATTTCTGACCCCAGTGAGTAGCACTGTCACTTCCAAATAATTCTCAAAGTTGAAATGGTTCCTCAGAACTTCCACTTCCACTTAGGATGTAGAAAGCGGCAATAAATGTTGTTGTCACACTATAAAACCTTACAGATAATTTCGTATTTCATGATAAAGGATTGTAGGCTTGTCCAATATGCTCAAGAATAAGGCAAAAACATTGTATTCCTTACTGGAAGGCATATAGATTTAAAAGAAAAAAATGGTTTTATTCGCAGATGGCATGATTGCTTATATAGAAAATTCTGAAGAATTTCCCTAAATCCCTAATAGAATTAATAAGTGAATTTAGCATAGTTCAAGAATATGACTCAATATTGAAAATTAAATTGTATATCTTTTTTTGTTTGTTTGTTTGTTTGAGACTGTGTCTCGTTCTGTGGCCCAGGCTGGAGTGCAGTGGCTTAATCTTAGCTTACTGCAAACTCTGCTTCCTGGTTCAAGTTATTTTCCTTCCTCAGTCTCTCAAGAAGTTAGGATTACAGGCGCCCCCCCAACACGCCCGACTAATTTTTGTATTTTTAGCCAAAAATACAAAGGTCATTGGCCACAGTGGTCTCAAACTTCTGATCACAAGTGATCTGCCTGCCTCAGCCTCCTAAAGTAATGGGATGACAGGCGTGAGCCACTGTGCCCAGCTGAAAATTAAATTGTATTTCTATTTTTGAGCAGTAAAAATTTGGAAAATGCAATAAGAAATATACACACATACATATATATATAATTAAAATATCATCAATAAAATGCAATACTTAGAAATGATTGTAACAAAATATTTACACAACTTGTATGCTGAAACCCAAAAATTTATTATGGAAAAAATTAAAGAAGCCCTAAGGAAATAGAGAGATATATCAAGCACATAGATTAGAAGACACAATATTGTTAAGACGTCAGTTGATCTATAGATTGAATGCAATCTTAATCAAAATTTTAGCTTTTTTATTTTTAGAAATCTACAGTCTGATTATAAAATATACATGGAAAAACAGAAAACCTAGAATTGTCATCAATAGAATTCTGAAAATGAGGAAAAAAATTGGAAGATTTGTACTACCTAATATAAAAACTTACTGTAAAATTTACACAAATAAAACATTGTGGTATTGGCAAAAGGATGAATATATAGATCAGTTGAAGAGAAAATCAAGATACACCTCTACATATTTCGGGACAACCAAATGTCAAAAAAAATGAACTAACACAATTAAATATTCTTTTAAACAAATGGTACTGAATCAATTGCATATCTATATTAAAAAACCCTCAAACCAAGACTGCTGCAATATAAAAAATAGTGTGTGGCCGGGCAGAGTGGATTACACCTGTAATCTCAGCACTTTGGGAGGCTGAGGTAGGTGGATTACCTGAGGTCAGGAGTTCGAGACCAGCCTGGCCAACATTGTGAAACCTGGTCTCTACTAAAAATACAAAAATTAGCCGAGTGTGTTAGCGGGAGCCTGTAATTCTAGCTACTTGGGAGGCTGAGGCAAGAGAATCGCTAGAACTCAGGAGGCAGAAGTTGCAGTGAGCTGAGATTGCACCATGGCACTCCAGCCTGGGCGACAGTGAAACTATCTCCAAAAAAGAAAAAAGAAAAAAAAATATACCTATATATTTGAGACTGTCTCAAAAAAAATATATATATAATGTGTGCAAGAGCTCATAACAGTACATATAATAACTAAACTATGAAACTGTTGGAAAAACTAGAGGAAAACCTATGAGATGTGTGATTATATAAAAAGAACTTAGTACCCAAAAAAATGGTGTATGGAAGGCTTAGTACACCAACTAATGACTGATGTTATTAGTACTATTTTTTTCTAGAGTGAAGCTAGAGGAGCTGCTTGTGCAATTAAAATTTTTAATAAACATGCTTTCTTTATCAAATATACTATGAAACACATTGTTAAAAATCCAAATTTTCTACAGGGGCACATTAACTCCCATCTCAAATTGCTAAGATAAAAACAACTGCACAAAGATAAGTTATTTTTTTTAAAAGGCATATGTATTTAGTGGTCCGTTAGTGCATATGTGTGGGGAAATAGCGGTGCTGAAAACTGCAATAAATATAAGCACTCAAGTGCCTTGTTTTAAAAATTATCTCTTTGGAAGAAATTTCTGTTCTTTAAAAAAAGGTTCTGTATAATTATAAATTCAATTTTGTGCAAGTCGCTGTAATTTTAATTCAATATTCAATTCCACCTGACAACCTACAATTATAAATTAACTCTCATGGCTTATGTATGGCCTGAGATACTAACCACTAAGATTTATAGGGAAAAGGGCCCACAGTATGGTGGTTTGGTATGCAATCTACCATATATTTGTATGCCCATTTTAATTCTTAATAACATAGGGCTGCTGAAATTTTGGCAATTTCTATTTCCATATATTTTCTATAATGGTTTGTCAAATGGGAAACATAAAGTTAAAAATGACATTTAAATTACTATGGAAGACATGAGACTTGGAAATTCTGTTCTTGTGTACATTTAGTGACATATTTGTGACATATTAAATTTGTTTTTAATGTTCTCCAACATGAATATTCTTCTGTTATTCTGCACAGTGATATGAGGATGTATTCATAAGACATAAGTTAAAAATTTAACTTAAGACATGCTATATAAAAAGTGTTTTCAGTTTAGTGATGCTAAATGTTCATCTAACAAATAAAAATGTCACAGTGACTTGGGCAGTGGTGAAAAGTTGCTTAGCTCAGTCGATATATTCCAATTAGATTTCAGATGAGGTGGCTAAAACCTTACTATTTTTAACTAGATTGTACAAAGGGATATGGTAGAGAAATGAGGTGAATTGACACACACAAAAAATGCTATTATGGAATAAAAGTACAAATGGAGACCCATACACAATATATATACATATTTTTAAATTATAAATCAAGATACAAATTGTTAATTAAAATATATCCTGTTGTCCTACCATATCAAATATATTGTAAAGGGGAAAAGTTTTTTTAAAGGATATATGTACAGCTATAGCTTTTCTATAAGTGAAAGTATGCAAAATATCAAAGATGACTGAATTTAATTATTACTGCAAATATCTGTATATTCCATTGATTGGAAGGCAATATTTAGTTAGAAAATTTTAAAAAAAGTAATTATTTTAAAAATATTTGTTCTATAAAGATTTTGTCTTACTCAAGAAGAAAATGCATTTGTTAAAAATCAAGATTTTTATATAATTTTTATTTTATTGGCAGTAATAATTGTTGGGAGACAACTTGTTATGGGTCTGTCATGTTTCTGCATGTTTTTGTAAGCAGAATCACTGATTGCCCTTAGTTTCAGAATTTTTTCCAAGAATGTTTGTATATTGAACAGCCTCAGAAGATAGTGTTGCTCACTGTCATTATTAATAATTTGTGTTTGCTGGGTTTGGAGTTCTTTTCCTCTAAGGCAATGCACTGTTCTATTTGAGTTGCCTTATGGGAAGTGGGGGTCGGGGAATTACCACAAAAATGCTGGCATTTTAGCTATCACCATTGCTATGAGTTATAAAATGTCTTGGCCTGTGATCTAGAAGTCTTCAAACAAATTAGCTGGTAAATAGCATATAATCTCTCAGCCTTGAGAGGCGTGGGGCAATGATCTAAAGATTAAATAGTAACATGTAAAATATATTCTAAATTCTTGAATAATATAAAATGTAAATGTATTAGGCTTCACTTTAAAATAATTATTATGATGTGATAATCTATATATCTATATCTGTATCTATCTATATCTATATATCTATATCTATCTATATATATAATATATATATATATATTTTTTTTTTTGAGACAGAGTTTTACTCTTGTTGCCCGGATTGGAGTGCAATGGCGTGATCTCGGCTCACTGCAACCTCCACCTCCCGGGTTCAAGTGATTCTCCTGCCTTAGCCTCCGGAGTAGCTGGGATTACAGGCATGCGCCACCACCCTGGCTAATTTTGTATTTTTAGTAGAGACAGGGTTTCTCCATGTTGGTTAGGCTGGTCTTGAGCTCCCTACCTCAGGTGATCCGCCCACCTCGGCCTCCCAAAGTGCTGGGATTACAGGCATGAGCCACCACACCCGGCCGGTTAATCAGTATTTGTTATATAATACATAATTATTGGTAATCATTTAAAGTATGAAATAATATAGTAAACATATTATGTAATAACTACATTATCAAACATGTAAACTAAAGTAAATATAAAAATCAAAAATTAAAATCTTCAATTATTTCCATATTGGCAAATATCAGCTTCCCCAAATATCTTAAGTATCTAATAAAGTTCAAATAAAAAATTTAATAAAGATTAGTTATAATATTCTATATCATTCTAAGTAACATTTTTTGAAAACTATAAATCTTTATAAAAGTTTGTATAAAAACAATTTTTTTACATTTTTATGTTTCCATATCCATCTAGTGGCCAATATGAAAACTATGTCAGACTTTATGCCAGTCATGTTTAGGACACATACATATAAATTTAAGCATAATATTTGATTAATCAACAAAATATTTATCTTTGCTTGAGGAAAAGAGGACACAAATAAGCAGTATAGAGCCCCTCTGAAATAGTCTTCCTCACCAAAATTCATTGTTCAAGAAAGTTTAGTGTTACGATTGAAAGAAAGATGTGGATCTATTTTCCCTTTCTCCTAATTCAGCTCCTGTGACAGCATCTGGGCTTTCCTTCAGGGTAAACTATAAAACCTGAAAATGGGCTTCCTAGGTTCAACTTTTCATGTCCTTCAAAGAATTAAAAATATTAATAAAAAAAGGATGTCAATGTACTTCTGTTCTAATGAAAACAAGCATGTAAGTATGACTTACCATGTCTTCCTACTTAATTTATATTAGGGAAAGGGCTTATAGAGAAGAGAGAAATGACCAACCTGTATTGTGATCTTAGCTATATGCAGAACAATTTTACAACATCTGCAGACACTATTCTTCTATATCTTTCTCTGAATCAGCTTATTTAGAGAAATGTTTGGTTTAATTATTATTAAATGCATGAATTCCTGGTCCCTTGCCTTAATTTGGAAGAATTCTACAAGGCCATCTTGGCTCCAATATTTTGTGGAATTGAGTAAGACCTTCATTATGACTACACTGCAGTCAATGCCTCTCTCTGATCATTTTTTTCTTTTATTGTCTCATCGTAGTTGATTCCAAGAGCACTCCCCAATTATACCTTGCAGGCAGATATCAGTCTCAGAGTCTGTTCCATAGAAAACCCTGCCTAAGAGAGTTAATGCCTGAAACAATCCAAGGAAACAGACTGTAAAATAGAGTTTGGGTGCTGAGTCATCTACTGGGGAGCTAAGACTAATTATCCCATCATTGGTGGTAGGTGTCCCACTGTCCTTGACATACCATGTGCTACAATTTGTTAAGCTATTTTTTTCCTTTTTTTTTTCCCTAGTGGTGAAGTTAGATGAGACACCAATGAAAGAGAATGTATTAATGGGTGATGGGAGATGGGTGATGGTTGAACCTAGAGAGGTTAAAGTGCAGGGGTAATGGCAAAGATAATAAACATGAATGCCTTGGAGAAGAGCAATAAAATGATGATGATTAGTTGATCGAATGAGAGCCAACTGTAAAAGTCAGAGGGTCTCTTTTGCAGTATATAAAAAGACTCATTTACTGCAGCAGGTGGGGCAGAAAGTGCTGATGATAAAGCCTAGCACTTAATTTTAAGAGTAGTAGAGTACTAAAGAAGTTTGGATTCTCTTCCTTAGCTAGTCTTCTATACAGACAAAAGGCTTTAATTGGAGAAAAGTGGGATCCCGAGACTTGGGAGGGCAATGTTTGGATAACTCCACTTGAAAAACCATGCGTTAGGAAGAGGCAATACATACCCAAGTAGGCAGAATGACTTCACCAACTAATGTTGGCCAGCCCAATGCTGGTATGATGGGCAGTTATAATGTATCCATAACAAAGGTGTGGAGGATATGGGGTGTGAGTTGGACCAACACCGCATGCTCTACTCATATAGACTGACCCTATATGAATTACTGCTTCTGTTGGAAGTACAACCTGCCAGTATGAGACCCATGCTATATCCTAGTACAGCATCACCACTTGAAGAGATCTAATGGCAACAACTTGGTCACAATTGATTATGTCGTCCTTCTTGCATTCTACAAGGGGGGTGATACATCTTGACTTAAAATGACACATATTGGGATATGGCTTTGCTTTTTCTTCTGACATTTCCATATTATCTCACATTGCCCCATGCAGAAGCTTCCATCATGAAAGAGTAATTAAATAGACTTTTGAAGCTACATCTTTAGTGCCAGTTTGGAGACAGTGCCCCAAGGATGTAGTGCCATTCTTCAGAATGCACTGTAAGCTATATGTCAAATAAGGTTATATAGCACCACATCTTCAATAGATGAAAAGCATAAATTTAGGAACCAAAAGGAAGAAAGAGTAGCCTACTATATGTCTCCCACTTGACTTCAGGTGATTTGTGATTTCCTTTCTCTTAAGTTTGGACTTTAAAAGTTTGACGTCTTGGTTTCCAGAGAGAAATGGTCCTGTGTAATAGGATACAGTAAAAATAAAATTAAACTTCAAGCTATGGGTGCCATTGAATAACTTTGTGTTCCTTAGGTGAAAAGATCAGTTAGCAAGGAAAGGAGTCATGATCCTGGTAGTGCAATCGACCATGCTAATTTGCAGAGTGTAGGGTGTTGAAAATGGGGGAAAATTTTTTTACTTAACATAATGTCCCCCAGGTTAATCCATGTTGTTGCATGTCAAGATTTCCTCCTTTTTAAAAGCTGACTAGTGTTCCATTATATGTATATACCACATTTTCTTATCCATGTAGCCATTGATGAATATTTAATTGTTTCCATGTCTTGCTACTGTGATCGATGCTTTAATGAACATAGATGTACAAATATCTCTTTGAGATTGGGATTTCGGGATCATATGACATTTCTATTTTTTAATTTTTTGAGGAACTACCATACTGTTTTCCATAGTAGCTTCGTTATACTGAGGGAAATAAGCCAGTCACAGAAGGATGAATACTGCATGATTTCACTAACGTGAGATATCTGAAATAGCCAAACATACAGAAGCAGAGAATAGAATGGTGGTTGCCAGATACTGAGGAGAGGAGGAAGGAGGGAGTTGCTATGCAACAAGTATAAAGTTTCGGTTGTTCAAGATAATTAAGTTCAAGATATTTGCCATACCTTGTGCCTCTATATAACAATACCACATTGCACACATACAAATTTGTAAAAAGGCAGAACTCATGAAAAATATTATTACTACAATAAAAAAATATAGGCAAAGAGTAAAATAGAAAACAACAATGAGGGTAGAGGGGAATATCTTCGGCATTTAGATGACTTACAGAGGTGCTCTTGGTATTACTTGGTTCAGTTTTGATAATAAATGGATGTGTGTAGCATTCATAGACTGAGAAAGTCATGATGATCAGAGATTCAGATCCCCCAAGGCTGATGGTCTGATTCTCCCCACCAGACAAACCCCTTAGATGGTGACAGAAGTCTGGAAAGCTTTATAGAAGAAAGAGAAAATGAGCATCATTGGCAGCCTCTAGTATGTTTCCACTAACTTCCCTCATATGTTTCCCAGGAAAAGAGAGCAACAATTCTGCAGCTCTTCCTAGAAGTACTCATATAAAGAATACAGAATAAAGTAGTACAAAGCATGAACTATTATATAAGGCAAGCCACGGCCTATTATTCAGGTCCCTTCCTGAAGACTTAGGCAGTACTTCCTCCAGCTGCTGGGAGTATTGGCAGCTGAGGACTCAGCTGAGATAATGTTGGGGAATTATCTTTGGCTAAAGAGAGTCTCCTTATTCAAGTTTACCTTATCTTCTTGGAACAGTCCACATTCAGAGACTGGATACTTTTCCTTCAGGCAGGGCCATTTTGAAGGGCCATCTTAATTCCGGAGCTCTCTGTGGGACCGACTGATGAAGCTTCTGTTGTGGGACTGGCTGATGAAGCCTCCGTGGTCACTGAATTACAGTTCAGATCCACTCTCTGAGCAATCCTACATCCTTCACTCTCCAGTGAACTGCCTGAGTACAAACCTGCCTCTCAGAGTCTGTTTCTAGGGACATTGACTTAAGATAACAAATTGTATATAAGATTAAGTTTGTTCTATTATTTAGTTTTAATTCTGAAGTCTCCTTGTTTATACTCATTGCAGTTAGTTGCTACTATAGTATTTTCCTCCTCAAAGTGCTTTTATGAGGAAAAAGTATCAGACATTTTATCCTTTGTGTTTCAAGGCTGATGCTAAATTATCTGTCATTTATTCTGTATTTCTACTTACATAATTAATGAATAACTTGCCTTTTGGGATTTAGTAGATTTTTTTCTCAATTTTTGTTCAACTGTACAGTGTAAATTTAAGTTGAAATCTCAAATAAAAAACAAAGTGGGTTGTTTCACAGTGGACATTGCTCTATTTATTATGAGTTTTCCCTAACCAGAAACAGACTGGATAAAATACACTTGACCTTAAGTGGATGAATAATCACTCTTCTAAGGTGTTTATACTCTTCTAAGGTGTACTATGGATATGAATAAGACAAGGGATCCTTGATGGGTATCTACCAGTTTGAGAGCCTAGTTGCAAGCAAAAGGAAAACAAATCTGCATATATAATCACAAAAAGCATTTGTTAAAAAGGCATTGAGTGCCTCACCAATTGCCACTTGTTTGTGTGTTTGTGTGAGTGTGTATGTGTGAGTGTGTATGTGTATGTAATTTTCTTACTCTCAATCAATTCCTCTAGAATTTTTCTTTTAAGATCCATAAACATTTTAGCCTTTATGGACCATATAATCAACCACACTTGCTCAAAACTGCCTTTGTAGCACTGAAGAAATTATAAATAACGTGTAAAAGAAAAAGAAAGAACATGACTCTGTTCCAAGAAAACTTTGATTACGAAGATAGGTAGCAGGCCAGATTTGTCGCAAGACCTACTTTACTGACTCCTGCTTAAAACAAACAGTGAATTCATTCAACTTCCCAGAGTCAGATTGGAAAGTAAGTCATGATATACAGGGTTAAATAAAACCCATCTGATGATAATTTATTGTTTGTAGGGCATGACTCTCCAGAACCCTTAGATAGGAATTTGGGCAAGATTAAAAATAAAACAAGTTTAGTCCTCATCTCCTTTGTCCACAGATTATTTGCCTATATATATTTATGTTCCGTTCCCTGGAATATTTCCTCATCAAGGGACTTAGTTTTGTTTTTTTTTTTTCTGCATATTTTTTGAGAGGTCTGTGGGTTTAAGCAACTCACAGATCCTTAGAATATTCCATTGTTCCCTTGCAATTACCCTTTCCAGTTTTATCTTCAGATTATAGAAACACTGTTGAGGCTTTCTTCCTATGTGACAAACCCTCCTTTCAGTGTATGAACTAGTTGGTGATTTTTAAGCTATGTGTTTCTTAGGACTAATAGAAGCCTCTCTTGTCTTCCCTCCTGTAGTTACTGTTCATTTAACTTTTATATGCACTTCTTTCCTGCCATTGGTGGCTAGGCCCCACCTGCATTAGTTTTTGAGGTGTGTGGCATTACCACACCTAGTTAAGGTGATTTTTTTTTTCTTTTTCCACCTTTGTTTCTCCTTTACCTCTGAGGAGATTAGGACAGATTCAAAAGGTATTACAATGATGCCATCTGCCATTTCCTCATCTGTTTTAATAATTACCATACTCTATTGTGTGGTTGATCAAGATGATCTTAATGTTCTTCTCAGCTTGACTCAACTGTAAATAAGCTTCCTTCTGACTATAGGCCACTGACCTCCATTTTCTTAGATCATTTAAGTACTTTATAAAATTTGCAATTATAAATTTTTGATCTATCGCTTCGAGGTATGAGTCTCCTCTTAGACTCTTAGCAGTTTTACAACTCAAGACTGTCTTTCTTAAGGACCTGGGAGCCATCATTTTGAAATGTTATCATCAAGAAGGATAGAGCCCCTATCTTCCAGTCTCTGTGGGAGGGTGGAAGTCTAACTTTAACAAATAGCAGTTAGCAAATACAGTTGGCCTAATCACACTGACCAATTATAATGTCCCCAGTACTTTTCCACTAGGTCAGACCAGCATCAAATACCTGCCTACATTTTTTCAGTGGAGTTGAGTTCAATCTCTTTCCCCGATTGCAATAGCTTTGACCTCTATTGCAACAGTCCTGAATAAAGTTTTCCTTTCCTGTTTAACTCTGTCCAGTGCGATTTTTCTTTGACATGTTTGGGTATAGACATATATTTTTTGAGACAGAGTTTCACTCTTGTTGCCCAGGCTGGAGAGGAATGGCGCAATCTCAGCTCACCACAATCTCCACCTCCTGGGTTCAAGTAATTCTCCTGCCTCAGCCTCCTGAGTAGCTGGGATTACAGGCATGTGCCACCACACCTGGCTAATTGTGTATTTTTAGTAGAGATGGGGTTTCTCCATGTTGGTCAGGCTGGTCTCAAACTCCAGACCTCAGAGGATCCACCTCCCTCGGCCCCCAAATGCTGGGATTACAGGCATGAGCCACCACACCCTGCTGTTTGGCTATAATTTACTCAACCATTACCTTATTATTAGAGACACAGTGGCCAAAGTTTTACATGTATTTGTTTAGTTTTCAGTTTGTTTTGTTTTTCTACTTGATATTATAAACTATATTTGAAAATGTAATCTGACAGAAAATTTATTTTCTATGAGATGAAATTAGGAATGCTGAGGCGAGACGTATGTGCTTTTGAAATTGCAATTGATGTTATCAAATTACTTTTCTACAATTTTCAAAAATTCCCCTTGAGATGCTTGAATGTGATTGCCTCCAATACATTTGATTAATCTTTTCAATATTTTCTCCTTAGATGAATAAAAATATTATCTAGTATTATCCAAACTTACATTTGAATATTCATAATGATGAGTTAGGTTAAATATAAGAGTTAAAGAAAGAGGAAAGAAACACAAAATGCAGCTCAACAGTTAAAGATAGATTTACTTTAGATAAAACCTGAGAGGGGCTTCTGGCCAATTTCTGTCAGGAGTGCTTTCTCTTATAGACTAAGATTATATATTGGTTTTAGGGTGAAGGGGCTTATCACAACCTTGGAATGTTTATGTGTGGGGGAGAAGTTTATGGCAGGGTTGGAATGTCTCTGGGCAGAGGGGAGGTTACCTTGGGGAAGACATCTTTCCAGCTGGAGGGGGGTTATCTCAGGGTTGGCATCTTCCCGGCTGGAATGGGGTTAGCTTGGGGCTAGCATGTCTGTGGTCAGGGAGGAGTTTGGAATGTCTCTGATTGGAGATGTTATTTGTGGTTTATGGTCGTGCTGACCTTAGCTATTAGGCTGATGCCCTTTGGATTTAGGTGATTTTTTATTAAGGTGAACTTTAGAATGAGGGGCTTGTTCAAGATGGCAATGCTCCTGCTCTGTCATTAAACTGTATCTTTTTTTCCCTCTCAATTTCTTATTGGATTTCTATTATCAAATTTTAAAAATTATTCTACATGTTAATAAAGAAAAGTCTGTCATTTATACTGCAAAAATATTCCCCACGTCTCTTGATATATACATGTATTTTGTTCCTTTGTCTTATTTTTTAATTGCATTAAGTCAAGCCATTATTGTTTTTTTGTCATAGCTTCCTGATTAACACTTAACTTTTTGCTGTTGTATAGCCTAGGAAAGGGAGAGCATCCCTTCATGATGAATAGGAATTTTTTCTTCCACATTCTACATTTCTGAAAATATAATTAACAAAAGCAAGGGCAAACTCACAACTAAAAGAAAACCTATAGTTATGGGAAAATATAAATTTAGAATGCATTTTCAATACTTTTGCTATACTTTTTAAATCAGTGGAAAATCTAGAATCATTTAATTCAGAACTCTTTAGTATTTTACTTAATGTAGCTCCTTTTGCGGGTGTTGTTCAAAGTAAAATATGTGGCATATCAGTTGCTCAGTACCTGCTGTTACTTGTGATTAAGAGACAGACACTGTTCAGAGGAAATTGGCTTGTAATTACTAGAAAGAGCAGGCAATCAACACAAGTATTTTCTTTTTATATTTTAAAGAGAGAGAGAGAGAGAATGAAATTCAGCCAGAACCTTTATTTGAACATCACAACTCATTTAACATAAAACTATTTTCACAAAATACCTACCACCCATGGTGATGTCTCCCAGCAATGTTAGCTGTCTCTGTGTTTATAAGAAACTAACCTGAACTTTTATGACCTTACTTCATTCTGAAAAATTGCCAGAAAAAAATATAAAGGATACTTTAGGCCTTCTTTTCTGTCTCTGGATTGAAATTTTTAAATAGTTAGCATGTTACTTGATTTAATCAACTTCAGCGACAATGTTTCAATCTTGGGTTTCTTTTCCTAAATTTCCCATATATGGGTTGAATACACCTAATCCAAAATGCTTGGAAACAGAAGTGTTTTGCATTTTGGATTTTTTTAGATTTTGAAATATTTGCAGACACATAGTGAGATCTCTTGGAGATGGCACCAAATCTAAACATGAAATTATGTTTCATATATGCCTTCTACTTCTACACATAGCCTACAGGTAATTTTATATAATATTCTTAATAATTTTAGCATGAAACAAAGTTTAACTGCATTTGACTGTAACCCCTCACATGAAATTGAATGCAGAATTGTCCATCTGTAGCATCATGTTGGTGCTTAAAACGTTTTGGATTTTGGACCATTTCAATTTGGGATTTTATTTTATTTTATTTTATTTTATTTTTTTTGAGATGGAGTCTCGCTCTTTCGCCCAGGCTGGAGTGCAGTGGCGCCATCTCAGCTCACTGCAAGCTCCTCCTCCCGGGTTCACGCCATTCTCCTGCCTCAGCCTCCCAAGTAGCTGGGACTACAGGCGTCCACCACCACACCTGGCTAATTTTTTGTATTTTTAGTAGAGACGGGGTTTCACCATGTTAGCCAGGATGGTCTCGATCTCCTGACCTCATGATCCGCCCACCTGGGCCTCCCAAAGTGCTGGGATTACAGGCTTGAGCCACCTCGCCTGGCCTCAATTTGGGATTTTAAGATGATGGATATTCAACCTGTACTTAAATCTTTGAAAGGGTAGCACAATTCCCTCTGAGAATCGAAACAGAAATGCTTCCTGAAAAAGAAGAAAAAGCATTCAGAGAATTATTTATATGTATTTTTATATATAGAATAACACAAAGATACTTGGAGGTAGAAGAATCTGGGAAATTTTTATTGTTTTTGATTATTTTTAATGTTTATACTAGAGAGTCCCAAGAGATAAGTGTAAGGTGTTAATCCTTTTACTATGGGGAAGATGGACAGAGTTTGTGTACTGTAGCAATGACCAGAAGAAGAGACTGTTAATTTATATTCATATAGATGGACAGACTAGTAGGCTCAATGTAAACATTCAATAACTGTTAATGATTATGTTTTTTTTTTTACACTCTAGAACTAGGCAAACAAAGAGACAGAGTTCTCTTGCTCAAAGACAGAATAATAATAATGAGAATAATGAGGAGAAGCAGAGGCTAGTCAATAGCTACAGTGCAACACGGTAAATGCTATAATGAAAGATTATAAGGATAGCTGTAATTGCATAGATCAGTAATTAAAGATTTTGCCTAGGAGAATCAAGACAGGCATCACTTAGAAATTCCACCTTGGTGTAATAACACATAAAAGAATTAGCATAATCTCACTGAAGTCGGCTTGATCCTTAAATCCTGAAACATTTAGAGATAAAAACAAAAAATCTGATATTATGCATTTAGACATCAAAAATACATGTAATCACTTTAAATTTGCTTTTTTTGGTTTTTTACTTAATTGAAAGATTGAGTACCAATGTGATATGGTTAGGCTTTGTGTCTCCACCCAAATCTTATCTTGAATTGTAATCCCCCAAATCCCCATAATCTCTGTGTGTCAACGGAGAGACAAGGTGAAGGGAATTGAATCATGGGGGCGGTATCCCACATGCTGTTCTCAAGATAGTGAGTGAGTCTCAGAAGAGCTGATGGCTTAAGGGGGGTCTCTTCCCCCTTTGCTTGGCACTTCTCCCTCCGGCCATCTTGTGAAGAAGGTTCCTTGCTTCCCCTTTGCCTTTTACTATGATTGTAAGTTTCCTGAGGCCTCCCTAGCCATGTAGAACTGTGAATCAATTAAAGCTCTTTCCTTTCTAAATTACCTAGTCTTGGGCAGTTCTTTATGGCAGTATGAGAACAGATTAATACACAATGTATTTATATATCTATGATATATATTATAGATGAATATATAATATATATTATATATTATAGATAAATATATCATAGATATATAAATATAATAGATAAATACATAATATATATTAATATATGTTATATAAATACATAATATATATTAATATATGTTATATAAATACATAATATATATTAATATATGTTATATAAATACGTAATATATATTAATATATGTTATATAAATACATAATATATATTAATATATGTTATATAAATACATAATATATATTAATATATGTTATATGAATACATTATATATTAATATATGTTATATGAATACATAATATATATTAATATATGTTATATGAATACATAATATATACTAACATATGTTATATAAATACATATAATATATGTTATATAAATATTTATATAATATATAAATATAAATATTCATATATAATATATAATATATAATTATATATTATATATAATTATATATAATATATAATATATAATTATATATAATATATTTAATATAATTATATATATAATATATAATATATAATTATATATAATTATATTTAATATATAATATATAATTATATATAATATATTATATAATATATAATTATATTATATATTATATATTATATAATTATATTATATATTATATATGAATATTAATATATCATATATTATATAATATATAATATAATATACAAATATATGATATATATTTATATATAATATACAAATATATTATAAATATAAAATAAATATATCTAATATATATAATATAATATATAAATATATAATATATTATATATTATATATAGAATGTATATTATATATAATATATGAATATATAACATATATTATATATAATATATAAATATATTATATATAAATATATAAAATATATTATATATATATAATGTGTATATATATATATATAATTTGGCCTCAGTTTGTATCTGCTACATACTTTCCAGAATGCTGTACTCTTAAAATTCCATTACTCATACTCACATATAAATATATATATATATTTATATATATATATATATAAAATTTGGCCTCGGTTCATATCTGCTACATACTTTCCAGAATGCTGTACTCTTAAAATTCCATTACTCATACTCACACACACACACACATACACACGTCTAATATTCATGTGGATTTTGCTGAGCAATATGCATGTTTTTAATTCTTAACATGACCGCTAGAAGTTGCTGACAAAACAAAGCAGATTGAGAGGCTTTCAACTGTTTGTCTAAAGTTAAGGTTTATGTTTATCTTTCTGAGTTTCTTTTGCCAGCAGACAAAAGAACGTGTGGATCCTGTTCTAAGGAGGATCACATATTCATTTTTCTATTACAGATGAGAGAGAGAAATTTCATATTTTCACACAGTAGGATGAGCCTTAGACATTATAGCAGCACTGAAGCTTTATCAAAAACATAATTTAAACAGTCAGACAAATATAAAATATATTTGTAAACACATTTGTAAAAACACAAAAATATTAAACATTTGATACTCTAAACAGATTGAGAATTTCTATACAATAAAATGTTCTTAACACTAGTTGCCTCTCTGATAAAATACATGAACAACTGCATACAGTGTATTTCTTAAAAAATGTTGACTAAAATTTGGATGGTTTCATAAATGTTCTTGCGTCTATAAGTAAGGTAGTTGTTTTCCTATTTTTATGAATTGAGGTGCTGTGTAATTATTTGGTGGTGCCATCAGAGTCCATTCTGCTATACAAACTTTCAATAGTCCTGCATTAAATATTGCCGGCATGCCTTGGTCACAGAATACTGCTTGTTTTTCCTAAGTTAATGTTCCACTTGTTCTGTTCTGTTTTATTTTAATATTACTTCTATTTTTTACAGCAATTTCCTATAACGCCCTATATACAGGCATTCTCTTCTTACATACTTATGGTCATTGTATCTAATGTAAAATCAGGAACTTATATGAGTTAAAAATATTCCTTCATGAATAAAATCCCTAAAGTCCAATGTGGACTATCATCAAGGGTATTTCAGGATTTAGTAATATTTTTGCTTTACTATTAATTTTTAGATAATGTCAGGATATACAATATCCACATCAATGAGTTCCAGAAAGGTAATGACATATTTTAGAATATAGACTATGTGTAAACCCAGGTCAAGCTGTGTTTCAGATGGTTGAAAATAACTGAACAAATTTGGTAAAAAGAAGTTCTTGCTTATCTACTGCATCCTTTTCATTGATTTGAATCTTAGGAAATTTATTGAGTACGTATTTTATAGTGTGCAAAGATAGTGTGCAAAGGCAGCTATGCATATCATTACATGCAATCAACAATATTCTAAACCTTTAAAATATATATTTAAAAAAGGCTAAGTATCTTGCCAATGTCAGGCAACTAGGATGTGGGAAATTGAAATTTGAATTTTTGCTGACTATAGACTTAATCATGTTTCATCAAGGGACACCCACATAATCTTTTTCTTTGCTAGTAATCTATGTCATAAGTGAAAGCAATTGCATTAACAAATAATATTTTGTTTAATAAAACAAATTAATGTATTTCTTAGAACTTTGGTGAATGCTAACTGACTTCACTTTTATTGCTTTAACTGTATTTGGATAAAAATAACCAAACTCATATATTCAACCTTTTAATTATGGGCTGATACCTACATAAAATGTAGTCAGTAGAGGTCAATTAAATTCCTGCTACTAAAAATAGAAACTTTTAATTAAAATGTAACATGAGACAAGTGAAACTAAAATAATATGTTACAGAAAAAGGGACTGACATACAGAGAGAGAGAGAGAGAAACTACAATGGAGAAAATATTTAGCTGTTTTTCAGAAAACTTAGCTGAAAACTTGGAAGAGGCAGATTTGTAATAAATATTTAAATTAGGTGAAATAAGGATTAAAAACTCACTGAAGAGAAATAATGTGTTTATCCTACAGTATTAACCATTTACAGATATTTCAGTTAATTTTGAACAAAAATTTATATTGGGTCAGATAAGACAATTTTTGAGTTTTTAAACAAGTCTTTGAAAAAAATCTAATACAGTAAATAACATAAATGCTTATTTAAGGGACAACTAAACAGAAAAATAAAAGTTATAATTCCAAGCTCACTGGATTTGTACTTTAAGATATTTCATGCAGAGAAATCACCCAAAATGAACACACAGGATGCATTATTTATATTATGGTTAGACTTGTTTATTGTTTAATAAGTATCTATTTTGGTTTTACCTTCTCCCTGATTTTTATGAACAAAAGTTGAATTTTAGCATTATAGAATGCACTTACGGATCTGAAAATCTAATTTATTAAACTTTTTTCTTATTGGTTGACTATATATAATCTAAAACTAATTAAGACAAAAGTTAAGAGTACCTTAAAAATAAAAAGTAATCATCTCTGCAATGAGCATTCTATACAAATAAACTCAATATCAAAATATATTTTGAAAAATTGTAAGAGACAGGAATTAGAAACATTTAAGGAGTTAGTTGAATTTAGAGATGATTTTACAAGCCAAGCATTTATATTGCTTTATGACAACCAAATATTTTCAAATAAAAAAAACGCAGCCTGGCATTTTTATACAGATAAGAGTTTTGTATTCTACCATTTCAGCCATTCATGTGTAAATGAATTGCTTAAAGTGCTTAAAATAATTGAAAACAGATGAATATTTTGAGCATAATAAGCGTTCTCTATTCAAATTTTTCTTCCCTAGAAAACCCTTACTTTGGGTGGAGGATGGGTAGGACTACAAAAGTATTCTTTAGTCTAGTTGAATACCATGCATTTGAAATGAACAGATCTGAATTAATGAGGTCATGAGGTCTAAATGAAATATACAAGTCTCTCTGTGAATTTAAAACTGGATGAAAAACAGTTGCTAGGCCAGTTTTTCCTCTAGACATAATAGCTCTAGCAAAGGTACTTGAAACTGGGCCTAGACGGTTTTTTAAAAACAGACTTCATTTTTAGGAGCAGTTTTAGGTTCACAGACAAATGAGATAGAGGGTATAGTTTCCATACGTCTCCTATTCCCAGATATGCACAGCCTGCCCCACTGTCAACATCCTGCACCAGAGTGGCATACTTGTTAGAATCAATTAACCTATATTGACACATCATTATCACCCAAAGTCCATAGCTTACAATAGGGTTAACTTATGGTGTTATACATTCCATAGGCTTAGACAAATGTATAATGACATGCATTCACCATTATAGCATCATATAGAGTAGTTCCAGTGATTTGAAAATCCTCTCTGCTCCACTAATTTAACAATCTCTGCCCCGTAACCACTGAGTTTTTTTGCTCTCTGTAGTTTTGCGTTTTACTGATTGTCAGATTGTTTGAATGATACAGTGCAATGTATCGCCATTTCAGATTGGCTTTTTTAATTACTAACATGCATTTAAGGTGTGAACTAAGAAGAGGTGGAAAACCAGACTGCAATGCAGTAAGACAGGTATTTATCGGGGTCTTTGAAATTGTAATTCTGGAGGCACATATTTGTCCAAAGATCATGTGTTCCAAAGAGAGAGAGGGGAGTAGGAAATTTTAAAAGTACACTGAGGGTAATTACATAAGTTGTTTTGAAAGAATTATCACTGGTGGAAGAACCTGGCTTAGTACATGAGTCCATAGTTCCTTGATTGTTGCTATTCAGGAGTTGCAGTATTGGTGATATTCAGTTATTTTTCAGGATGCTATGGTTGTTGCAGTTTGGCCCAGTTCAAAGTTTCAAAGCAAACTTCTGTTTTTTTGTTTTTGTTTGTTTGTTGGTTTTGTTCTTTTTTGCGAGGTTACAAGCCATGCAGGTAATCCTTCTTAGAATGGCTTCTGAAATCTACTTTGGAACTCGGAACCTGAGTAACGCCATTTTGTAGAGCACATTTTACAAAGATTCCTCCATGTCTTTTCATGACTTCATAGCTCATGTCTTTTTAGCCCTGAATAGTACATTGTCTGGGTGTACTGTAGCTTATTTATCCATTTACTCTTTGAAGGATCTCAGTTGCTTACAAGTTTTGACAATTAGGAAAAAGCTGCTATAAACACCATTGTGCCGTGTTTGTGTGGACACACAATTTCAAGTCATATGAGTAAATATCAAGTAGCATGATTGCTGGTTTGCATGGTAAAAGTATATTTAGTTTTGCAGGAAATTACCAAAAAGTCTTCCAAAATGGCTGTACCATTTTTTGTTCCCACCAGCAATGAGAGTTCCTATTGTTTCACCTACTCGCCATCATTTGGTGTTGTCAGAGTTTGAAATTTGGGCCATTATAATAGGTATGTAGTGATATCTTAATATTGTTTTAATTTGCATTTCCCTTATGATGTATATTTTATATATTTATTTGTCAACTTGTACTTTCTTTGGTGAGATATCTGTTTAGATCTTTTGTCTTTTTTTTTTTTTAATATCAGGTTGTTCCCTTCTTCTTATTGAGTTTTAAGAGTTTTTGTATATTTTGGATATCTTTTGCAAATAGTTTCTCTCAGTTTGTCAAGCCTTCATTTTTAAAATAAACAAAATTCCATAAACAAATGTCTAACTCTATAGAAAGTTAATTCTTGCCCTGGGTATTGCCTCTATTTCACAACATCTAACTGCATGAACTCCTTAAGTGTTCCCAAAATCTATGTGCATTCTGAGAATACACAATCTTCATTAGGTCAACTGCTTTTTGTTTAGTAAGCTGTGTTATTGATTAAATATCTTTTTTACACTGTCCTGTGGAAACTCTAGGGGCCCTAAAAGGCTTTGATGTGAGCAGTGGGTTAGGAGAGACTGTTCTCCAAAGGGATATTGGAATTGACACTGGATTAAAGACCCTAAGAGACTAGCTCTTGAATGACCTGGATGGATTATGTTAAATCGAGTAATCACAGTCAAGATATTGCCAAACGTCTACTGCTAAAATTTTCTGAAATTCTTTACTATGGGAATGCCAAATGTGTGGCACAAAGCTCTCACTTATTTGACCCCCAGATCCAAAGCGGGTATTTTAATTGAATAAAGTCATTTTGTCTGAACCAGGGTGATGAATTTCTTCAGTTGAGTGCTCCAGGAAGCTGCTAGCAATAGTGAGGACAGCATGACAAAAATAAAATTTGTGATTCTCACTTGGCTACTAAAATTATCTCTACTTTCCTTCGTTAATTAATGTCCTCCACTTTTTCCTTATAAACATATAAAAACAAAAAGGAGTAGATCCTTGTTTTACATATTTGAATTTCTTTTTTCCCCACTTTTAATAACAGGAAAATTCACCACCCTTATAGCATTCATTCATTTCTGAATAAAATACCTAGATTTTACCACCTAACTGGCACTGCTGTAGACAGTGGGATGGGACTACCAACAAGCACACAAAATGTACTACTTTCAGGATGCTTACTTTCCAACTGGGGAGAGTGAAGATGAATAAATAGAATATTTCATATATTAAAGAACAGCAAATGCTAAAAGTGAAATTGAAATGTGAAATGTGGACAGGGAATGTGTATGAGGGTGGGGTGTCACACATGTGGGTTGCAATCTTAGGTAGTGTGACCAAAAAATGCAACATTGAGAAAATGACTTTCGAGTAAATATCTGGAGGAGGAGTTTTGATTTGAAGCAGAAGAAAAGCAAGTGCTTAAAGCCCTGCTGTACATAGCCTGAGATATTCAAAGAACAGTGAGGCGTCCAGTTAATTGGAGAAGAGCAAGCAAGAATGTAACTTGAGATGCCAGCAGATAGCATTTTGCATTTCCTTCATGCCTTTTTATAATTATTTCATTGAATTATTTTAGTAGCTTTTTAACATAGTAGGTATGAGTACACCACTTTATACAGGTGAAGACAGAATCAAAATGTGCTATGCTTTATCTAATGTCTAACAACTAGTAAATTGCAGCATTCCCGCGGAGATGTAAATTTTTGGAATACAAATTCATCACATATTCTGTTACAGTACAAATGCCGCTTCATGACTAAAGAAATAACTAACATCTAAAATGAAAACTATCCTGCCATGTAGTGTCCCTGGCACCTAATTCAAAACAGCATGCAGTCCGCATCTTCCAAGTAAAATCACTATTTTAGCAGCTTCCGTCAAGCTGGGCTTCTTATTTGTGGTTTTGTTCATCCATGCCAATGTTCTACTTGATATATATGTCAATGAACTACAGGAAAATTTTCACTTATGTGCAGTGTATTCTCAAAGATAATTTTTTAAAAAATGGAGTGAATGCTTATCAAATTACAGATTTTTTTTTCCTAAGAGAAATTTGAATCACAATTGATCTCAATTACAAAATAAACAGCATTTACACTGTAGATATTATCTTTAGTTTTTGTCTTTTCTTAATACCTAATACAAAGCAGATGAGTTGAAGTCCTATGAATGTTTCATTTGAACATAAAATTTAGCAGCCTTTTACACCATTAATTATTTACGAATTGGTTTCAATTTAATCAAATTTGTAATATTTTTATTTTTCTCCAAAAGAACAAATAATTTTAATATTTTCCTCACTTTAACAAAGTAGCTAGAAACCATCCTCTAGGATTGCCTATAGGGAATAATCAACCACAGATAAATATATAATTCCCTATTACTAGGAAACTTGGAAATTGCTGTAGTAAAGTTGCCTGTTTGAGAAACAACTATAAAAATTCATCAGTATCTGAAATCTAGAGGAATTTGCCCTTGTGTCTTTTGATTTGGGGTTCATGTTACAAAACCCATGTTGATTTTCTCTGTTCACAAAATGTTAATACATATGGGTAAATTTCCTGGTCATCTGACACAAGTCTTTTCCTGTAAATCATTTTTTAGCAATTGAGTAGGATGACTGCCTCTACCTTTGAGCTGCCACATAGAGCACCCAAAATAAATTTTCCATATACTTTAAAACATATGTTTAAATAAGATCATTTTTTTCATTTTAGTTATTTTATATTTTTTAACTCTTATTTTAGATTTGGGGGTACTGTCCAGGTTTGTTGTATGTAGGTAAACTCATGTCAAGGAGGTTTGTTGTACAGATTATTTTGTCACCCAGGTACTAAGCTTAGTACTCAATAGCTATTTTTCCTGTTCCTCTCCCTCCTCCCACCTCCACCCTCAAGGAGGCCCCAGTATCTGTTGTTCCCTTCTTTGTGTTCGTGAGTTGTCACGATTTAGCTTCCATTCGTAAGTGAGAACATGCACTATTTATTTTCTGTTTCTGTATTAGTTTGCTAAAGATAATGGCCTCCAATTCCATCCATGTTCCCAGAAAAGGCACAATCTCATTTTTTATGGCTGCATAGTATCCCTTGGGGCATATGTATCACATTTTCTTCATCCAGTCTGTCACTGATGGGCATTGAGACTGATTCTATGTGTTTGCTATTGTGAACAGCGCTGCAGTGAACATACACATACATGTGTCTTTATAGTGAAATGATTTATATTCCTCTGGGTATAAACCCAGTAATAAGATGGCTGAGTTGAATGGTAGTTCTGTTTTTAGCACTTTGAAGAGTCACCACACTGTCTTCCACAATGGATGAACTAATTTACATGCCCATCAACAGTGTATACTTGTTCTCTTTTCTCCACAACATTGCCACTAGCCAGCATCTGTTATTTTTTGACTTTTTACTATTAGCCATTCTGACAGGTGTGAGATGGTATCTCATTGTGGTTTTGATTTGCATTCCTCTAATAATAAGTGATATTCAGCTTCTTTTCATATGATTTTTGGCCAATGAATGTCTTCTTTAGAGAAGTGTCTGTTCATTTCCTCTGCCCACTTTTTAATGGGTTTTCTTTTGTTGTTTGTAAATTTAAGTTCCTTATAGATGCTATATTAGAACTTTGTCATATGCATAGCTGCAAATATTTTCTCCCATACATTATGTTGTCTGTTTACTCTGTTGATAGTTTCATTTGCTGTGCAGAAGCTCTTAAGTTGAATTAGATCCCATTTGTCAATTTTTTGCTTTTTTTTGCAATTGCTCTTGGTGTCTTTGTCATAACTCTTTGCCTGTTTCTGTGTCCTGAATGATACTACATAGGTTGTCTTCTAGCATTTTTATAGTTTTGGGTTTTCCATTTAAGTATTAAATCCATCTTGTGTTGATTTTTGTACATGGTGTAAGAAATGGCTTCAGTTTTAATCTTCTGCATGTAGCTAGCCAGTTAACCCAACACTATTTATTGAATAGGGAGTCTTTTCCCTGTTTCTTGTATTTGTCAGCTTTGTGGAAGATCAGATGGTTGTAGGTGTGTGGACTTATTTCTAGGCCTCTATTCTGTTCCATTTGTCTATGTGTCTGTTTTTGTACTAGTACCATGCTGTTTTAGTTAGTGTAGCCCTGTGATATAGTTTGAAGTTAGGTAACAAGATGCCTCCAGCTTTGTTCTTTTTTCTTAAGATTGTCTTGGCTATTTGGGCTCTTTTTTTATTCTATACGAATTTTAAAATAGTTTTTTTTTTCTGATCCTATGAAGAATATCATTGGTAGTTTGATAGGAATAGCATTGAGTCTATAAACTGCTTTAGGTAGTATGACCATTTTAATGATATGTATAGGATATCTTTCTATCCAGGAGCAAAGAATTTTTTAAAAATTTGTTTGTGTCATCTCTGATTTCCTTAGGCAGTGTTTTACAGTTCTCATTGTAGAGATCTTTCACCCTCCTGGTTAGCTATATTCCTAAATATTTTATTCTTTTTGTGGCAATTGTGAATGAGATTGAATTCCTGATTTGGCTCTCGGCTTGGTTGTTGTTGCTGTATAGGAATGCTAGCGATTTTTGTATTCTGAGACTTGCTGAAGTTGTTTATCAGCTTAAGAAGCTTTTGGGCTCAGACTATGGTGTTTTCTAGATATAGAATCGTGTCATCTGCAAACAGGGATAGTTTGACTTCCTCTATTACTATCTGTATGTACTTTCTTTCTTTCTCTTGCCTAATTGTTCTGGCCAAGACTTCCAATACTATGTTAAATAGGAGTGGTGAGAGATGGCATCCTTGTCTTGTGCTGGTTTTCAGGAAGAATGCTTCCAGCTTTTCTCCATTCAGTATGATGTTGGCTGTGGGTCTGTCATACATGGTTCTGAGATCAATTAAAACATATTACCCAAATATGCTGAAAATCTACCTAGGCTTTTTCCATTGATGGGCAAAAGAAAAAAGATAAAAGGTCTATTTACTTTATGAACTATAGCAAAATGTAATAGAATATTGAAATTACCCCATATATTATGTGTAAATAGGAAGCCCTTAGGAAATTCACAAAATATACTATCTGAAAACAATTCCACAGCTTAAATATTTTACTTACATATTGAATAATCAGAGAAAGTTTTAGGATATCAGTGCACAGTGTATCAAATCTAATGTCATTCAATATGTAAAATGCAAAAACTACATCTGTCTTATTTTTATTCTTTTGACAAATTTTTGATCCATGATCATTGGTTGAAATATTTTAAGAACTAGGCATTTTGTCAAGTGATAGAAACTTAGAATATAGGTTAAAATAACAAGTATATAAAATAAGTATCTCATAATTCTAGAGAATATTCACATAACTCTTATTTCTCGATTTTGGTGCTTTTATCTACCTGGGGGAGTTTTGCTTTTTTCTTGCCTGGCTTTTTTTGGGGAGGAGGCAGGTGGGACAGAATCTTGATCACTGCAACCTCTGCCTCCTGGGTTTGAGTGATTCTTGTGGCTCAGCCTCCGTAGTAGCTGGGATTAAAAACCTGTGCCACTATACCGAGCTAATTTTTTCTCCTCAAGTGATCTGTGTGCCTTGGCGTCCCAAAATGCTGGAATAACAGGAATTACAGGTGAGCCACTGTGCTCAGTCACATATTTCTATAACATTTTAAAAGACCTTTCTGGGGGGGGGGGGGGGGTGGAGCCAAGATGGCCGAGTAGGAACAGCTCCAGTCTACAGCTTCCATATGAGCGACGCAGAAGACAGGTGATTTCTGCATTTCCATCTGAGGTACCGGGTTCATCTCACTAGAGAGTGCCAGACAGTGGGCGCAGGACAGTGGGTGCAGTGCACCGTGCATGAGCCGAAGCAGGGCGAGGCATTGCCTCACTCAGGAAGTGCAAGGGGTCAGGGAGTTCCCTTTCCTAGCCAAAGAAAGAGGTGACAGATGGCACCTGGAAAATCGGGTCACTCCCACCCTAATACTACGCTTTTCCGAGGGGCTTAAAAAACGGCGCACCAGGAGATTATATCCTGCACCTGGCTCAGAGGGCCCTACACCCATGGAGTCTCGCTGATTGCTAGCACAGCAGTCTGAGATCAAACTGCAAGGCTGCAGCGAGGCTGGGGGAGGGGCGCCCGCCATTGCCCAGGCTTGCTTAGGTAAACAAAGCAGGTAGGAAGCTTGAACTGGGCGGAGCCCACCACAGCTCAAGGAGGCCTGCCTGCCTCTGTAGGCTCCACCTCTGGGGGCAGGGCACAGACAAACAAAAAGACAGCAGTAACCTCTGCAGACTTAAATGTCTCTGTCTGACAGCTTTGAAGAGAGCAGTGGTTCTCCCAGCACGCAGCTGGAGATCTGAGAATGGGCAGACTGCCTCCTCCAGTGGGTCCCTGACCCCTGACCCCCCGAGCAGCCTAACTGGGAGGCACCCCCTAGTCAGAGCAGACTGACACCTCACATGGCCGGGTACTCCTCTGAGACAAAACTTCCAGAGGAACGATCAGACAGCAGCATTCGCAGTTCACGAAAATCCGCTGTTCTGCAGCCACCACTGCTGGTACCCAGGCAAACAGGGTCTGGAGTGGACCTCTAGCAAACTCTTAACAGACCTGCAGCTGAGGGTCCTGTCTGTTAGAAGGAAAACTAACAAACAGAAAGGACATCCACACCAAAAACCCATCTGTACATTACCATCATCAAAGACCAAAAGTAGATAAAACCACAAAGATGGGGAAAAAACAGAGCAGAAAAACTGGAAACTCTAAAAAGTAGAGCGCCTCTCCTCCTCCAAAGGAACATAGCTCCTCACCAGCAACGGAACAAAGCTGGATGGAGAATGACTTTGACGAGTTGAGAGAAGAAGGCTTCAGACAATCAAACTACTCCGAGCTACAGGAGAAAATTCAAACCAAAGGCAAAGAAGTTGAAAACTTTGAAAAAAATTTAGACGAATGTATAACTAGAATAACCAATACAGAGAAGTGCTTAAAGGAGCTGATGGAGCTGAAAGTCAAGGCTCGAGAACTATGTGAAGAATGCAGAAGCCTCAGGAGCCAATGTGATCAACTAGAAGAAAGGGTATCAGTGATGGAAGATGAAATGAATGAAATGAAGCGAGAAGGGAAGTTTAGAGAAAAAAGAATAAAAAGAAACAAACAAAGCCTCCAAGAAATATGGGACTATGTGAAAAGACCAAATCTACGTCTGATTGGTGTACCTGAAGGTGACGGGGAGAATGGAACCAAGTTGGAAAACACTCTGCAGGATATTATCCAGGAGAACTTCCCCAATCTAGCAAGGCAGGCCAACATTCAGATTCAGGAAATACAGAGAATGCCACAAAGATACTCCTCGAGAAGAGCAACTCCAGGACACATAATTGTCAGATTCACCAAAGTTGAAATGAAGGAAAAAATGTTAAGGGCAGCCAGAGAGAAAGGTCGGGTTACCCACAAAGGGAAGCCCATCAGACTAACAGCGGATCTCTTGGCAGAAACTCTACAAAGCCAGAAGAGAGTGGGGGCCAATATTCAACATTGTTAAAGAAAAGAATTTTCAACCCAGAATTTCATATCCAGCCAAACTAAGCTTCATAAGTGAAGGAGAAATAAAATACTTTACAGAGAAGCAAATGCTGAGAGATTTTGTCACCACCAGGCCTGCCCTAAAAGAGCTCCTGACGGAAGCACTAAACATGGAAACTAGTACCAGCCACTGCAAAATCATGCCAAATTGTAAAGACTATCGAGGCTAGGAAGAAACTGCATCAACTAACGAGCAAAATAACCAGCTAAAATCATCATGACAGGATCAAATTCACACATAACAATATTAACTTTAAATGCAAATGGACTAAATGCTCCAATTAAAAGACATAGACTGGCAAATTGGATAAAGAGTCAAGACCAATCAGTGTGCTGTATTCAGGAAACCCATCTCACATGCAGAGACACATATAGGCTCAAAATAAAAGGATGGAGAAAGATCTACCAAGCAAATGGAAAACAAAAAAAAGGCAGGGGTTGCAATCCTAGTCACTGATAAAACAGACTTTAAACCAACAAAGATCAAAAGAGACAAAGAAGGCCATTACATAATGATAAAGGAATCAATTCAACAAGAAGAGCTAACTATCCTACATATATATGCACCCAATACAGGAGCACCCAGATTCATAAAGCAAGTCCTGAGTGACGTACAAAGAGACTTAGACTCCCACACAATAATAATGGGAGACTTTAACACCCCACTGTCAACATTAGACAGATCAAGAGACAGAAAGTTAACAAGGATACCCAGGAATTGAATTCAGCTCTGCACCAAGTGGACCTAATAGACATCTACAGAACTCTCCACCCCAAATCAACAGAATATACATTTTTTTCAGCACCACACCACACCTATTCCAAAATTGACCATATACTTGGAAGTAAAGCTCTCCTCAGCAAATGTAAAAGATCAGACATTATAACAAACTGTCTCTCAGACCACAGTGCAATCAAACTAGAACTCAGGATTAAGAAACTCACTCAAAACTGCTCAACTACATGGAAACTGAACAACCCGCTCCTGAATGACTACTGGGTACACAATGAAATGAAGGCAGAAATAAAGATGTTCTTTGAAATCAATGAGAACAAAGACACAACATACCAGAATCTCTGGGACACATTCAAAGCAGTGTGTAGAGGGAAATTTATAGCACTAAATGCCCACAAGAGAAAGCAGGAAAGATCCAAAATTGACACCCTAACATCACAATTAAACGAACTAGAAAAGCAAGAGCAAACACATTCAAAAGCTAGCAGAAGGCAAGAAATAACTAAAATCAGAGAAGAACTGAAGGAAATAGAGACACAAAAAACCATTCAAAAAATTAATGAATCCAGGAGCTGGTTTTTTGAAAGGATCAACAAAATTGATAGACTGCTAGCAAGACTAATAAAGAAGAAAAGAGAGAAGAATCAAATAGATGCAATAAAAAATGATAAAGGGGATATCACCACCGATCCCACAGAAATACAAACTACCATCAGAGAATACTACAAACACCTCTACGCAAATAAACTAGAAAATCTAGAAGAAATGGATAAATTCCTCAACACATACACCCTCCCAAGACTAAACCAGGAAGAAGTTGAATCTCTGAGTACACCAATAACAGGCTCTGAAATTGTGGCAATAATCAATAGCTTACCAACCAAAAAGAGTGCAGGAACAGATGGATTCACAGCCAAATTCTACCAGAGGTAAAAGGAGGACCTGGTACCATTCCTTCTGAAACTATTCCAATCAATTGAAAAAGAGGGAATCCTCCCTAACTCATTTTATGAGGCCAGCATCACCCTGATACCAAAGCCGGGCAGAGACACAACCGAAAAAGAGAATTTTAGACCAATATCCTTGATGAACATTGATGCAAAAATCTTCAATAAAATACTGGCAAACTGAATCCAGCAGCACATCAAAAAGCTTATCCAACATGATCAAGAGGGCTTCATCCCTGGGATGCAAGGCTGGTTCAATATACGCAAATCAATAAATGTAATCCAGCATATAAACAGAACCAAAGTCAAAAACCACGATTATCTCAATAGATGCACAAAAGGCCTTTGACAAAATTCAACAACACTTCATGGTAAAAACTCTCAATAAATTAGGTATTGATGGGACGTATCTCAAAAGAATAAGAGCTATCTATGACAAACCCACAGCCAATATCATACTGAATGAGCAAAAACTGGAAGCATTCCCTTTGAAAACTGGCACAAGACAGGGATGCTCTCTCTCACCACTCCTATTCAACACAGTGTTGGAAGTTCTGGCCAGGGCAATTAGGCAGGAGACGGAAATAAAGGATATTCAATTAGGAAAAGAGGAAGTCAAATTGTCCCTGTTTGCAGATGTCCTATTCAACACAGTGTTGGAAGTTCTGGCCAGGGCAATTAGGCAGGGGAAGGAAATAAAGGATATTCAACTAGGAAAAGAGGAAGTCAAATTGTCCCTGTTTGCAGATGACATGACTGTGTATCTAGAAAACCCCATTGTCTCAGCCCAAAATATCCTTAAGCTGAGAAGCAACTTCAGCAATGTCTCAGGATGCAAAATCAATGTGCAAAAATCACAAGCATTCTTATACACCAACAACAGACAAACAGAGAGCCAAATCATGAGTGAACTCCCATTCACAATTGCTTCAAAGAGAATAAAATACTTAGGAATCCAACTTACAAGGGACGTGAAGGACCTCTTCAAGGAGAACTACAAACCACTGCTCAATGAAATAAAAGAGGATACAAACAAATGGAAGAACATTCCATGCTCATGGGTAGGAAGAATCAATATTGTGAAAATGGCCATACTGCCCAAGGGAATTTATAAATTCAATGCCATCCCCATCAAGCTACCAATGACTTTCTTCACAGAATTGGAAAAAACTACTTTAAAGTTCATATGGCACCAAAAAATAGCCCGCATTGCCAAGTCAATCCTAAGCCAAAAGAACAAAGCTGGAGGCATCACGCTACCTGACTTCAAACTATACTACAAGGCTACAGTAACCAAAACAGCATGGTACTGGTACCAAAACAGAGATATAGATCAATGGAACAGAACAGAGCCCTCAGAAATAACGCCGCATATCTACAACTATCTGATCTTTGACAAACCTGAGAAAAACAAGCAATGGGGAAAGGATTCCCTATTTAATAAATGGTGCTGGGAAAACTGGCTAGCCATATGTAGAAAGCTGAAACTGGATCCCTTCCTTACACCTTATACAAAAATTAATTCAAGATGGATTAAAGACTTAAACATTAGACCTAAAACCATAAAAACCCTAGAAGAAAACCTAGGCATTACTATTCAGGACGTAGGCATGGGCAAGGACTTCATATCTAAAACACCAAAAGCAATGGCAATAAAAGCCAAAATTGACAAATGAGATCTAATTAAACTAAAGAGCTTCTGCACAGCAAAAGAAACTACCATCAGAGTGAACAGGCAACCTACAAAGTGGGAGAAAATTTTCGCCACCTACTCATCTGACAAATGGCTAATATCCAGAATCTACAATGAACTCAAACAAATTTACAAGAAAAAAACAAACAACCCCATCAAAAAGTGGGCGAAGGACATGAACAGACACTTCTCAAAAGAAGACATTTATGCAGCCAAAAAACACATGAAAAAATGCTCACCATCACTGGTCATCAGAGAAATGCAAATCAAAACCACAATGAGATACCATCTCACGCCAGTTAGAATGGCAATCATTAAAAAGTCAGGAAACAACAGGTGCTGGAGAGGATGTGGAGAAATAGGAACACTTTTACACTGTTGGTGGGACTGTAAACTAGTTCAACCATTGTGGAAGTCAGTGTGGTGATTCCTCAGGGATCTAGAACTAGAAATACCATTTGACCCAGCCATCCCATTATTGGGTATATACCCAAAGGACTATAGATCATGCTGCTATAAAGACACATGCACACGTATGTGTCTTTATAAATAAATATAAATTAAAAAAATTGCAGCACTATTCACAATAGCAAAGACTTGGAACCAACCCAAATGTCCAACAATGATAGACTGGATTAAGAAAATGTGGCACATATACATCATGGAATACTATGCAGCCATAAAAAATGATGAGTTCATGTCCTTTGTAGGGACATGGATGAAACTGGAAATCATCTTTCTCAGTAAACTATCTCAAGAACAAAAAACCAAACACAGCATATTCTCACTCATAGGTGGGAATTGAACAATGAGAACACATGGACACAGGAAGGTGAACATCACACTCTGGGGACTGTTGTGGGGTGGGGGGAGGGGGGAGGGATAGCTTTAGAAGATGTACCTAACGCTAAATGATGAGTTAATGGGTGCAGCACACCAGCATGGCACATATATACATATGTAACTAACCTGCACATTGTGCACATGTACCCTAAAACTTAAGTATAATAAAATAAAATAAAATAAAATAAATTAAAAAAAATAAAAGACCTTTCTGGATTGAGTGAGTTCTCATTCCTATGTATCACTTTAGGAATCTGTGTGCTAGTGCTCAGGATAGTTATCAGATTGAAATTGTCTATTCCTTTTTTTGATTAGACCGGTAAATTTTTGCACTTGGTTTATTGTTCACCAATGTGGTCCAGAACTCAAAAAGAATCTTTAATATACTATAGGTATTTTTTAAATTATATTAATCAAATAACACAAATTGAAAGCTATGATATTTTGGTAGATATTGTAGAGCAATAGAAATAGTTACAGAAAGCCTTTTATAGATTTGACAGTATAAAATGACACTAATAATACAACATGTTGCATGATATTTTGCAGCATACAAAAATGCTGATATAAAATGAGGATGCTCTAAGCAAAAATGGGTAGGATTTCTTTGTGGATTTTTGTTTGTTTTTGTTTTGTTTTGTTCTTCTTTTTGAAACAGAATCTTGCTCTGTCTCCCAGGCTAGAGTACAGTGGTACCATCTCAGCTCACTGCAACCTCTGCCTCCTGGGTTCAAGCAATTCTCCTGCCTCAGCCTCCCAAGTAGCTGGGATTACAGGCATGTGCCACAATGCCCGGCTAATTTTTGTATTTTTAGTAGAGATGGTATTTCACCATGTTTGCCAGGCTAGTCTCAACCTCTTTAACTCAGGTTATCTGCCTGCCTCAGCCTCCCAAAGTGCTGGGATTGCAGGCATGCAACACTGCGCCCAGCCTGTTTTTAAAATATAATTGAGCATTGATATATTTAACATACAGTTACTGCTTTCTTAATAAAAATAACTTAAAATTGCATGAACACATATTATAAATATCCCTCACACATCTTCCTAATAATAAAAACAAATAATATAAACATTTATTTCATGCAATTATGATTAAATTAAATTTATCCCTCATCTAATATTGATTCCTTTAAACATATTATGTAATAATTAAGTTTAAGAATCTCATTACAACAGTGCAACGATTAAAGGACTCTTATGTGTAATCTATGTTCCTAGGCCTATAAGTTATCAAAAAAGTAAATGAGAATTTATCACTGTTAAATATGACAGTAAGTGGTCAATATGGCAAAATGGCAATTATATGAATGAGCCAATTGAGAATTAGGCAAACTTAGAGGAAACTAAGGAGTATCCTTTAACGAATAATCTCCTTGAAGACAGAAGCTGTACCATGTTCATTCTAATTGTAGTTACGATCATGTTGCCTATCACATTAGAAATAATACATATTTGTTAAAATGATTTATGATATTTTAATTGATTTTCCTAATGATTCAGATGGTATGTAGTATGAACACACGATTCCCTGTCTGCTTTTTTTCAGCTGTTTTTGGTATTTGACGTGAGCCTCCTTCCAAAGAATAAAGAAAGAATGGAAACAAATGAAAACATTATGGCTAACATTCAAAAGATATGCCATTACCTAAAGTTGTGTAAGCTAACCGGAAGGAGATCCTGTGCCTGTCCGACTTTATTGTAACACTGCAAATATTAATGCCAGTGTTCAAGAAGGCATGGGCAGGAATGGAAACCTACAAAGGTAAAGGGCATAGCACATATTTAGGAATGAAAGGCTACACTTATGTTAAAAAGGTTTCAATGGACTAATTCTATGTTAAACAACTTAGATCCCAAAGTGAAACAGTATACAGAGTAAGAATGTACTAAGGATGCCAGCACAGGTCATCTGGTAATGGTGACAGAAATACAATTCAATTTATTTGGGTTTATTACATATTAATATTGATGTGCTGCTTATATGTGTCTGTGTTTTTACTTTCACGTATCTGGTTCTGAAACAATCTGATTTTTAAAACTAACAATAACGTGTGCTGAGCCTGCATGATGAAGGACTGACCCTGAAATGTAGCACATTCTTTAAGGTAAAGAAGACCATCTGTGAGTCCACTTAAGACATAGCCAAGCTATGTTCTACTAGATTGGAAACAAATGACATTTCTTATGTGAAATATCTACACGAGGTATCATCAATATGCGTTCTTCCTGGTTTTATGTTTTCAGTCCATTGTCCAGGAAGATAATTTATATAGCAATCATAGTTGTATCTCCCATAATCTATAGACTTTTAGCTCACTATGTGGGTTCCTTTCATTAGGGTTATGTACCCTTGTTCTGAGAACCATGATCGAGGCACTAAAAGCATCCTTGTTTAATAATGCCCAGAATGACTATTTATAAATAATGTTTTTTAGACAGGAAGAGTAAACTATAAGTATTTGAGGTGAAGGATATGTTCATTAGGATATATTAATTTTACATTGTATACATATATCATAGCATCACTTTGTACCTCATAAATATAAACAATTATAATTTGCCAATATAGAATAAAATAAAAAATAAACAAAAGAAAAATGACAAATCATAATATAATGACAACTATGAATCTTTTATGGATAACAATACAAAAACGTTGAGAGCATCTGAATAAAATTATCATGTAAACTCCCAAATTTCTTCACTTTAGTTATTTAAGAACACTTAGGCAATGGCATTTTTTGTATTCTTGTCTGTCCTCCTTTTGCTCATTCTTATTCAACTGATATTCTTCAGTAAACCTTGTGCTGCATTTATCCTAGAGCACTCTCATTTGTGTCACTTCCTTAGATTAGATGCTTGCTAAAAACCAACGAAGATTCCTAATCTTTGCATAATATGAAGTCAAAGCTTACTTTCTCCACAAAGTCTTCATTGATGAAGCTCCTCAGGAAGTATGCTTTCCTCCAATACAATTTTCTACTTACTTATAACTTGTGGCTATCTTCTCTTTCTATTTTCTTGGCACTAATTTTTGTTTTACTGCCTGCTATTGCTGTTTTGCTTTTATTAACTATTTTGCATCTGAATAAAATGATAGAGGGGACATTATTATTTTTATTGGACAAAGGATATTTCAAATTAGGTACCAGTTTGGAACACATTTCTCTGTTAACATAAAAATACATACCATTTAACTTCTTCTGTAAAATTCTATTCAATTTACATGAATTTTATTTGAAAAATGTGAGTTATAGTGCTCTATATTAGAAAATAGTAAAAACTCAAATACATTTATTGGGAATTATGTTTTTAAAGAAATGGACTTTTGTGCAATAATGCAATGATACACAGATTATTTCTAACAGTATTCTGCTTTTTTCTGAATTATAAGTTACTTGATTATTACTAATGTAATTGAACTAGTTGGCTTGTGAAAAGAATATGAAAAAGCAAGAAGATTACTAGTTTTTGAATATAATGTACAAGACATGAGCTAGGTTAATATATATATGTATTTGATTAATTTTTCCTTAAATTTCTCAAGGTAGGGATTTTTACTACATTTTTAAATGCCAATTTTGTTTAGACAATGTCCTCTTACAGGACTTCATTTTCCAAGCAATAGCGTATGTTAAAGATTAGGTACAAGAGTGGGTAAATTTACTTAGTTCTCTGTTGCCCCATGGGCATGTGAGCTGAAAACATTTTTTAATCTACACATTACCTAGCTTCTTTGACTTGAAAGAGTTGAAATAAATATATAACATGAATGTTCATTTTTGACACTAGTTATAGCTCACTAAATCTTAATAAATGAAGTGTGCTGTTAATGTTAGCAGAATATATACCTTATCTTCTTAAGTCAACATTGCTGGACTATTTCATGAGTTTTGAATACTCAACTTCACATTTGAAACAGCATTAGTCAACAAAAGCATCCACTTATCAAGATACCTTAGGTTTGCAATAGATGTTCATTATTTACCTTTCTAAGCACTCAGCTTCTTTCAAAGGCCCTGGCAAGCCAAATAAACCAGCTATTCCTCATGCAGGAGAGTGTGTGAGCATGGCTTTTGTTCTTTCAATTGCAAGAGATACATGGAAAAAAAGATTTCTTGAGAAATTTGTGAGGTGCAGGTTTTATTTGATAATCAGACACCGTTTTAACTGAATGGAAAAGAAATGTACGGCACTTTCTATCGTTTATGCAATCTTTTTGCCTTCTTTATCCCAAAATGACCAGTAACATTAATTGAGGAATTCATAAAGTTAATTAAGAAGTTCATAAAGATGGAATGGCAAAGGCTTTTGACTTCTGTTGTTTTCAATTCTGGAGCAATGAATAATTCTAATGTACTCAAATATTTTTTAACTGGTGATAATTATTAGTATTTATTTGTGTTCTAAAAGTTGGTTTATTTTCATGTTTGTTGGTAGGTTTATAAGGGCACACATTTGTCAGTGATCACATTTTACAGAGTGCCGAGGACCAGGCTATATAATCTGGTTTATCGAATGCCAGCAGGACACTGTGTAATTTTAGAAGCTCGATGTGCTATTGTTGATGAATATTATGATGATGGTTGATGTATTTTTTTATTATCTATACAACACTAATAATATCTTATTGCTTTAATTTTTCAATGCAACAAAATAAATGTAACAGACAGCCATATGGAATACATTATATTGTGTACAATATGAGCAAAATACTTACGAAGTATTTTGTTTTTTTTTTTTTGGAGACGGAGTCTCGCTCTGTCCCCTAGGCTGGAGTGCAGTGGCACAATCTCAGCTCACTGCAAGCTCCACCTCCCGGGTTCATGCCATTCTCCTGCCTCAGCCTCCCGAGTAGCTGGGACTACAGGTGCCCGCCTCCGCGCCTGGCTAATTTTTTGTATTTTTAGTAGAGACGGGGTTTCACCGTGTTAGCCAGGATGGTCTCGATCTCCTGACCTCATGATCCGCCCATCTTGGCCTCCCAAAGTGCTGGGATTACAGGCGTGAGCCACTGTGCCCGCCCTACAAAGTATCTTTAAAAATTAAAAATAACAAAATAATACATAGATCTAACAACATACTGAAAAAACAAATATACTCTCAAGGCATGAACTTTATTGTTTTCGCTATTTTTATTATAGAGTATCTGTCTCTTGGCTTCCTGAGAATCTGTCATGATTAAATAGTGAATGAAAGAAACTGAATGGTATGTAACTGGCTTTTTCAAATAAAGCTAATTAGAAGTAAAGTAGCCACAGAGCAATGGATGAACATTGCAATTAAAAAGAATTGCACAGATAATCTTATGAAAATTGCAGAGATAAGGGTAGATATTTATTGTTGATGAAATAATAAGCCAGGGCTGAATTTCAGTTTTTGAGTCTCATAAGAGTAATATAATTCTAAACAAAATAGTTCTCTTTTAGCATTTTAAAAGTTATTATGCAAATATACATATAAATAATATTAATAAATTATTTATAATTATTAGTAATTTGCTTTATTGAGTAGGTGTACAAAATGATTTTCATCAATTGAAAAAGCATACAAGGAACTGATTTTTCAAAACAACTAAAATTCTCCTCAAGCTAATAGCTTCCATTTAATACCATGAATACCTGGAAATGTTTTCTCCTCAGCTTTTTGACTCTACATGACAGATAGTTTATCAATTTAACTTTTTGGACACACATTTTTGATATCGTGACACTACTCTCTGAGGGCTAAACTATGTGGAGATAAGTTATTTTAGAATATTTAAAAGATACCTTAAAATCACAATATTGCCTTTTTAAAATAGTTTATTGAAGGCATCTTAAAAATGATAAGGCACTAAATTTGCATTGTATTTTAGCCTGAGTATTAGCTTTAGAAAGTTCTTGGGCTAGGAGGCTGATCACCTCACATATCCCGGAAATATTTAATTAACTCCTCTCCACCACACCCCTAAGAGCAATTCCTTACCATTGTAAATGCACAGATGCAACTTGGAAATGCACAAGAAGAAAAAGAAAGGGCATAAAGGCTTCTTTGCTGGGCACCTCCAACATGAGGATCTCAAGTGCCAAGGGCCTAGTTTTGATAATATGGGAAGAAATAGAAGAGAGTAACTGTATTTCATCTCTAGTCACCTCTTGCTCACTGTTGCCGGGAAATGTTACAGACTTTGCATCACTTCTCTGTATGTGTCATTTCATTCATTTTAAAACTCCCTTTAACAGATCTAATTTTTTTAATTGAGAAGTAAAAAGTGGATATATTTTCAGTGTACTTATCTGATTTTTTAAAACGTATAAACAGGACTATCAATAATGTAGTAAACATTGGCTCTTTTCTTCTTATACATTCATATACCTAATATTTTCTAGTAATATTCTAGTTCAGCTTTTAACTTTTTCTCTTATTTTATTTGTCTTTTGTTGATACTATATACTTTCCTATTACTTTATTTAAAATTTATTTATTCATTTATTTAAAATTCATATTATGTAATTTAAGCACAATATAATATTTAACAAAGTAATAAAATTGATTCATAATAATTTTCTTATCAAATTTAAAGAAAGAGGCTATATATAAGAAAACAGTACATATTCTATATGAGAAAGGCAGGGCTTGCTCTTGCTCAAGGCCTGTTTATAGGCCATGAGACATCTTTCTATAAATTAGAAAAATGGTTATTTTTATGGATGGATCCAGCTCTGCAACTAGAAATCTTAATGAATAGACAGTGCTTTATGTGCAGGAAAATGACATCGGATGCATGACTTGAAGTACAGCACACAAGCTTAATTCCATCTCCTTTATTCCCCTTGGTCAGGAACCTCTGTGTAATGCAAAATTCATACATATATATGATCATATTGCTTGTAGAACTCCTTCTAACCTCTCTATAGCACAATATTAATCTAAAAGTAAAAGTTAGAAATAATGTCACAAAATTACTTCAACTGCAAGATATATTAGTTTGTCAGGCCAAAATTTCTACCCATATCCAACTATCCAACTATATAGACTAATTCCTGCAACTTGCCTTTGCAAATGCAAAATAACTGTGCTTCTTTCCATGGCAACCCTTCTGAACTGAGACAACAATCTCTTTATATCTCATTTACTAAATGTCCTTTAAAATATGTAGAAGCACTTAAGCTTTCTGTAAAAACCTTAGCACAAAACGAAATAGAAAGTAGAATGTGTTCACGAACTTATTTCTCGTTATCAGCCCGAATTTAGTCTATGGAAGCCAACAGGTATTTGAACTTTCTTAGTGCGACTCTCAGAGAAACAACACAAGAGTGTGACATAATGGGCACTAGAATCACATTTCCAACAATTTTGTAAGTTTCCTATTCTCCTGGGTACGTCCTCTTAAACAAACAAAAAGTATTTAATTCACTTCCATCCAAACAAATTAAGAAAACAAGTTTCCTCTGGACTTTGCCTCATTTTGTTCTACAAATCTCTTCCAAAATTAAAACCTCTTATGACAGATATATACCTCTTTATTTTACATGGTATTACTCTTGGAATTCTATAACCCTCATGACAGATGTATTACATTCCTCTCAAATTGCTTGCATTTCCCTTAACTTTTGATGTTATCTCAATGAATTCTTTTCTTGCTGTTCTAGGAATTTGCTGTACCATTGTGCCCAGAATTGGTTCCTTCCGGTGGGTTCTTCGTCTGGCTGACTTCAAGAATGAAGCTGTGGATCCTCGCAGTGAGTGTTATAGTTCTTAGAGATGGTGTGTCTGGAGTTTGTTCCTTCAGACGTTCAGATGTGTCCAGAGTTCCTTCCTTCTGGCGGGTTTGTGGTCTCGCTGACTTCAGGAATGAAACCACAGACCTTCACAGTGAATGTTACAGCTCTTAAAGGTGGCGTGTCTGAAGTTGTTTGTTCCCCCCGGTGGGTTCGTGGTCTGAGTGACTTCAGGAGTGAAGCTGCATACCTTCACAGTGAGTGTTACAGCTCATAAAGGTAGTGCAGACCCAAACAGGGAGCAGCAGCAACGTTTATTGTGAAGACTGAAAGAACAAAGCTACCACAGCATGGAAGGGGACTCGAGCCAGTTGCGGCTGCTGGCTCTGGTGGCCAGCTTTTATTTCCTTATTTGGCCCTGCCCACATCCTGCTGATTGGTCCATTTTACAGAGTGCTGACTGGTTCATTTTACAGAGTGCTGATTGGTGCATTTACAATCCTTTAGCTAGACACAGAGCGCTGATTGGTGTGTTTTTACAGAGCGCTGACTGGTGCATTTACAATCCTCTAGCTAGACAGAAAAGTTCTCCAAGTCCCCACTCGACCCAGGAATTCCAGCTGGCTTCACCTCTCACCATTTCTCATTTCTCCATTGAAATATTTCAGAATGCCCTGTCCTGTAGCTGCCTGTCACGTTATAAATATCAGTTCAATAACATTTATAAAGAACTTACAATGTAGAGGCCTTATGCCAAAGTGCTTTCATATTTAACAACAAAGGCAACAACAGCAACATCATCAAGAATAAATATTATCATTTACTCTTAATCCTTTCTAGGTAATGCCCCACTTCTTTTGATCATGCCTGACATATAGAAAAAAAAAGTGACTCTCTTAAATTCCAGTTCTTTTCTGCTCTCAGTGCTATATGTATAACCCACCTAATCTCCAAAGTTTATATCCAAAGATCACATTTCATTCTTTATTTGCTTCGATCACTTAGAATTTTGATAATAAAATTCTCTTTTGAAATGCTCTTCTTTCTTTGTTGCCATGACACTAGTCTCTAAGTCTTCTTTGTATGATGAAACTTTACTACCCATGATCCAACAGACTAATTTTCCTTTATTTACGTTTAAATCATTTTTGCACTAGGTTATTTCTTAAACCCTCTTCCCTCTTCATATTCGTGTTCTCTTCTTGTGTACTCCAAAAAGAATGTCAATAATCATGAGCACAGAGAAAACCCTGTTTTCTCTCTTTGCACATTTCAAAAAGAGTAAGAATGATCAGGCATGCTATAGTAATTTTCTGTTTATTGGTTAATATTTGAAGTGTTTAATAAGAATTATTTCAGATGGTTACTCCCATCGGTATGTCTTTAGGATTATCTATAGGAATGATACTAACCGTGAAGGTTTTACACAAGGATACAATTCTCTACTTTTTAATGAGTTCTTGTCTTTCCTAACAGTTGTATTGGCAGTGATTAATTTTAGTTTATTTCCCATATTAAATATAGATGGTGCATTTCAAAAGAGAAATGCTTAGTATCTCAAATATTGGCCACTCACCCTTAGGTACTCATTTATTTTCTGCTTCTGCAGATTACTGAATTGGCTAATCACTTCAAAGCACTGTGTCAAGAATTCATTTCTGTTAAATGCTGATAATGTCTGAGTAGGAATAAGTGTTTATCTACAAGATGTTTTTGCAGAATCAAAATGCCCTATATGTGTCATTTCATAGCAAATAAAAGAAAAAAATTAAAATCCCAAAAAAAGCTCTTAGTGATAGTATAAGTTCCTCTGTCTACCGTGGCCTTGATTATGACAGCACAGATTAACAATCACCAAAGCCAGATATAAATTGTAATTGATGAAATAAAGACAGCTGGTTCATGAATATAAGAACATAAGAGTTGGGCATTGACTGATTGGCATGACTTTTTGGATTAAAAAATTTATGAATTTTTATTTTTTCTTTGCTTCAGAGAATAGAGAAAAAACATTGTTTTCTGAAAAACAACTCTGCAAAAACACTGACATTAACAAAAAACACACCTGCTTGGAAAAGGGGATAACATGTTGGTCAATGGTTAAATTATATTTACTTTGATATGTCTCTGCAGGTTAAATCAATACCTATATGAAGCTTGAAGTTCACATTTATTATGGAGGGCACTTGTAAAAGTGTATTTGAAGCCTGTAAGAGCCAGAAGGACTCAGTCATATGCTGCCTTCTGTGCCTGATGTTTTCTTTTGAACTAGGGAGAGACGTGAACATACAGTCTGTTATTGTAGCTTGTGCACAAAGACTCAAATAAGAAAGATGCGGGTGTCTGTATAAGAAAAGGTTTAGAAAACTTGGCACATATTCTATGAATGTTAAGAACTTGTATTATTGTAATTCTGTAAGTCTAAATACAATTGAAGGAAACAAACATCTCTATGTATAATGAGATTAACTGAAACATAATTGAACAAAACTGGAAATAAAGAAAAATCTATCAAATAATTAAGAAATAATGCTATTTTCTTCTAATGAAGTCATAATGTTCTCTCATTTTTAAATTCAGAACATAGTAACTCCAATATAAAGCACCTATAGCAGTAATCTCAGGCACTTCATTACCTGACATAATACCTTACAGTATAAAACTGTTGAGATCTAAAAATATGCAACCAGTTAAATCTGCCTCCTTATTTATTTTAAGACAGTATTAAAATCATGACATTGAAAAGAATAATAATATGATATGATATGACATAATGTGATGTGATATGACATACACAATATAAAATAATATATCATATCTTACTCCACATTTTGGGTTACTTGCAGTATGCTAGTATTGAACTTGGGTTGAATTCTTTGGAACAGAGTGATATGGCTCAGAAAGAAAGGGAGTTAAACTAAATCCAGCGACAATCTCAGGCATTCCAGGATGAGATATTGTATGATTAAAAATGCAGAATTTGCCGAGGCGGGTGGATCACGAGGTCAGGAGATTGAGATCATCCTGGCTAGCACGGTGAAACCCTGTCTCTACTAAAAAAAAAAAAAAAAACAAAAAATTAGCCTGGTGTGGTGGCACGCGCCTGTAGTCCCAGCTACTTGGGAGGCTGAGGCAGGAGAATCGCTTTAACCTGGGAGGCAGAGGTTGCAGTGAGCTGAGATCACACCACTGCACTCCAGCCTGGGCGACAGAGTGAGACTCCATCTCAGAAAACATAAAACAAAAACAAAACCCAGAATTTATGACAAGAGTAATTAAACATATATAAAATCATACATATCACTGTGTTGATGCATACTGTTCTGAAATTCTCTGTACTTGATTAAAAAAAAAAAAAACAAATGCACATAGTGTAACTTCCATACACGAAGCCTCTTTTCTTCATCCTCATGGCATCCACTATGGTACTTTCTGCTGAACCTAAACAGCTTGTGTCCTTGTAAAAGAAAGTTTCTAGTGGAGAGTACACAGGATATCTACTAACTAAGGCAGGACACTATGTTTGATGTCTAGATAGAGACAAAAATACACATAGAGGAAGGTAGGAGTTTATAGACAAGAAAGTAGAGTATTTGGTATTATATGAATCTAAATATTAATTTGGGTCTACCAGTTACTAATTTTATGCTTTCTTCATCTGTAATATTGGGATAATACGACTTGACTTTTAAAATATTAAGCACAGTGCTTTACATATGGTAGGGATTTAACATTTTAAAATGCTTACATTAAGATAGTATTTTAGTCAAAGCTGTGTCTTTGAAATAGCTAAGCATCCTGTCATAGGTTACTGATATAAGTCAGGCATACTGTGAAATGCTTCTGGAGGGAGTTTCAGGTTTCTAAGACTGAGGATTCCATCTTTTAAATTTACTACCCCCAGCAAGAGTCATAGAAAGGAACACATTTATATTCTTTTGTTTTTTGGCAATTATTGCATTCATGGCAAGTATCCAAATATTTATTCAATAAGAAAAAGATCCATCTTTTCTTAGAAAACATGTCAAAAAGAGATGTTGTTGGCCCTGATCTTCGATCTACATATTCCTGCAAAGATACATCCCACTGCAATAAAAGGGACTAGTGCATCAGAATTACTGCAAAAAAAATACTGCCTTTCCTGACACAGAATTAGTGATCAAAATCAAAATTGTGAACCTCACCAATGTAGTTTTTGATGCTATACATCTGAGTGGAAGCAAATTTGACAATGTAGTTGTCCAATTAGACATGGAGCATTAACTGCTCATTGCGATGAAGAAGGCAGGATATCTTATGTGGAGTTAGAGAATGGCTTAGATGAGTACAAGGGCAGAGTTATAGACTTTTTTAAAGGGTAGTTTTATAATGGTTCTGACAAAAATGACAGAAAGCACAAAAATCTCTCTTTGGAAAACACAGATGCGGTCATCTTCATACCAGCTCTTTTTTTTGTTAATGACCTCTAGCTTAACTTCCAAATATATTAAAACCATTGCTAGTTTTTATGTGCTCAGAGACATCAATGAGCCAATACCATTGACTTTGTTTATGGCTTGGTGCCACAAGAAATGTGTTATATTTGATATATCCATTCTCACTATTAAAGAGGTTATCTATCAGATCTACATCTGAGGACATCTACATTGATGCAGGAAATTTTGATTAATGAAGCTCCCTCATCACAAAGTACAAATGAAGCATACAGTGAAATTAGTGAGAAAACTAGGGCTGCCAGTTTCCTCTATATTGTCTGTGAACTTGCTAAGCTCAGCATTTCTTATAACATCTGGGCCACAACTGATACTGAGCTCCTCTGTGAAGGAATTTACTTCTGGACCCTTAACTCCACCGTTATCCAATTCTATGTAATTTTTCCACTTCCTCTTAATATCTGGATAAACATAGATTTGTTGTGGTAGCAATTTCACTGAACAAAGAGAATATTTAGTTTTCCTTCAGTTCTAAATATAGACTGCATGAAAATAACTTCACATAGTACAGGAATATAATGAAGACTCATTTTATGTTTGAATTAGCCAGTTTTTACCCATGGATAGCAATTAAGGATACTGACAAACACTGCATAGAATTTTACAACCAGATATCTATGAGAAATTGTGATTTATTTTCCCTACCAAGATATACTACACCCCAAACCCAGATAAAGTGTCAGAATTTAATAGAAATGCATACTAGAATCAACAAAAGCATCATTCAAAAATGATGCTTCTTGAAGGTTCATTGTAACATGATAACCCTTTCCCTAATAATGTATGTTAGTGTGTAGGGGTGTGTGTGTGTGTGTGTGTGTGTTGGGGGGTGTGGTGATGCAGAATAATCTTGTTAGAGCTGAACTCTCATCCACTCTCACATGGTTTTGGTTTTTCAGCATTAACTTTCTAAGAAGTTCTTTCCATTCATTCTTTTTTCCTTTTTTTTTTTTAAATTTTGGGGAATTTGTGGACATAGTGCCCTCAATAACCCCAGCCCCTAAATATTACTTATTTCCTTACATTCACTGGTAGTGTTAGTAAATAGAAAAGTCATATTTTTTGGAATCTTGGTTATAATTTGTTTGGCTATAATGTATCCAACACATTTTACTGTGATATGAAAAAAATAATAAAATTATTATGTGTCAATTTAGAATCTGCTTTTTCCCAAATTTATTGATAATGCTTTTCTGAACCCCTTCAAATTTAATGAAATTTTAAAGATACACCTCCAGGTAGTACATATTCCTGAATATAGTGGAATATCTGCAAACACAAGTCTTTGCAAAGAGGCCTGAGTTTCAGCAATTTTCCATGGCACCTCTAAATTTTGAAAAACTCATTGTATAAATGAATGTGCTTATCCACTTTCCTACTCTAAGACTACCTGCTAAACTGAAACTGAACTAGCTTCCTACTAAGCAATCTAGGGCATTCTGTATATAACAGAATTTAAATAAACCAATCTTTTGCAATAATCTGCACTATAACAATACTCAATTAACATCGGCTTGCTACTTTGAGATAATAGTATTAAGTAGCAATTCTTTAATGAGATCCTTCAAATAATTGACTTTCCTTGACAAAAATAATTACTGTAGAACACTGCCCAATCATTCTGGGCAGTGAAAATGTTAGATGAAACTGCCACTCTAGCATAGGTTATTTCATATCTCAATAATGAAGGACAAAAAATGGCTCTCAGCTAAAATTTTGCAGGCATTGCAGAATTATAGGAACTAAAGCTGTTCAAATCAGCCCTTTTGTCTTTTAATCAGCTAGTGTAAGAGAGAAGTCGCCTCACACTGCCTTGCAGCCTCTATCTCCTGGTTTCCCAGGATGCACTAAACATGTAGTTCAATTTAAAGTAGTTACCAGTCACTGGCTGAAACCACCAAATCATGAACCAAACCTTTAGGCAGAAGGAGCTAGTCCCTTTAATTCTGGCAACTTTTGATAGTTACTAGTGTTGAATAATATTCAATAGTAGTGTGCTGTGCAGAAATTCTCTCATCTCCAAAACCACTACACATAATTCCAAGTACACTATACTGCCACCATGAATAGATGGGCCTCTTCTTAAAATTTACGTAATCCTAGTCCTATCAGAGTACACAACAAAACATTAACACAGATGTATTCACTTAAGAGCTCCATAAAGTGATTTGATAAATGGATTACAGGGTTTCTTATACCTTAGTTATTTGGGTATAACCTGAGTCCTTAGCAACTCCACAAGCTTTGTATAATTTTACTTCTTCAAAACTCGATTAGAGTTTGAATTTCTGGATCTGCAGAGAATGTCCTATTTGCATTTGCTTCCCTTTCCTAATACTATTTCTTCATTCTCACCACGTTTCTATTTTTAAATTTGACATTCTACACTAATATTTCTATCTCCTATTAAAATAGAATAAAACAACAACTAATGAAACAAATAAAACTTGCCAAATATCCTTAAAAACTTGGCAATTTCCATGACTCTTCTTTGGGTTTATAAATTTTACAACACCAGCACTCTTCTGTGAATTTCCTCCTGGCAGATTCTGCTCCCAGTGAGAAGAAACAGCAACTTTACATCCCAAGGGTCTACAGGACCAAATAAATAAATAAACATCTCTTAAGTTGCAGTTTGCTCTTTTTCTCAAACAACTAGGAGAGTAAAATACATTTAATGCTACTCAGTTATTTTTGGGGGGCCACCTTTTTAAATGATTTATACACAAAAATGCTTTGCATTTCTCTTGCTACATAATCTTGAGCTTATTCCAAACAAAAAAAAACCCCTTCACTCCTACCAAGGTCACACTAAAACAGGGAATGCTAACTGTTTTTCCCCATTTACAAGTTTTATTTTGGGGTTACAAACTGTTGGTAAGGAAAAAGACCAAGGGAGATTGGTAGGAGTTGTATCATGTTGGTACAAGTGAAGGCAATATCCGTGATTGCAGTAAATTTTACTGGAATGGAAAGCCAAGGGCTTGACTTTATTTGTAGGTGTCTACTATATTTTGTACTTAATAAAAAGTAAAATTAACCAACAACTAAAGTTCAGATATTTATTTTCAGATGGGAGAGGTTTTCACTTTCCTTTGACTACATCTCCCTTATTTATTTTATCGTTTTTATTTCTGTCCTGCTGCTTGCAGGACTCAAATTTTCTCAAACATATTTTCTCTGTCTATACAAAGAACATTACATTTTGGTTTACACAAAAATTCAGTACTATGAAGTTTGAAAATAATAACAAAGTGAATATGAGAAGTTTTCTAAATGGAAGATGTAAACATTACAATCCTTGGATTCTGTTCAAGCTAAGTATGAAGTTATTAACCAACAGAATTCTTAACTGAGATGAGGCTGACAGGCAGTCATAAGATGTATAGAAACATAATTATTAGCAGTTTTTAATGAAATCATTTTGTTTCCTTCAAAAGAGTTATTTTATTTTATTACACATGTGCTACTTTAAGCGATTTCAATCCCTTGTAAAAGTAAGTTGGCCAGGTGCGGTGGCTCATGCCTACAATCCCAGCACTTTGGGAGGCTGAGGCGGGTGGATCACGAGGTCAGGAGATGGAGACCATCCTGGCTAACATGGTGAAACCCTGTCTCTACTAAAAATACAAAAAATTAGCCTGGTGTGGTGGTGGGTGCCTGTAGTCCCAGCTACTTGGGAGGCTGAGGCAGGAGAATGGCGTGAACCCGGGAGGCAGAGCTTGCAGTGAGCCTAGACCACCCCACTGCACTCCAGCCTGGGTGACAGAGCAAGACTCCGTCTCAAAGAAAAAAAAAAAAAAGTCAATGCTCAATTTTATTTTTTCTGAGATTAAACTCTCAGTACAATTCCCTGAGTAGACAAAAAAGAAGTACAATCATAGGCTTATTGTTGCTAAGAGAAACAAAGCATGGGGAGGGACAGATAGCTGACTAGACGCAGCCACAAAACACCCCTCACACACACACACACACACACACACACACACACACCACAAAAATATTGAGTAATCCGTCATACTTAGAGGAGATTTTTTTTAAGAGTAAACACTGAAAGTCAACAGAGAAGTGCCACAGACACTGAGGTTGAAGACGGAGGAAGCTGAGACGCCTGCATGGAGTTGCTGAATGCCAGGACCAGCTCCTGGTACTGAACAGGTTCTAAGGAAGGGTTGAGTGAAAGAGCTCCTGGGTACCACACTACTGCTGTGGACCTCTGGGATCCTAGCTACAAGAGATCCCATTACCCCCACAGGCATTTGTGTTGACAAGGGGAACTGCCTGGAGACTGAGCAGAGGCAGCTCAAACCTGTACAAAGTCCAGAAGGTTTTACACAGAGGGTTGCTACAGCCAAATGTGCTCATAGGTGCCCATCTTTCAAGGCTCTCCATCTTGCTCTGAATGACTCTAGTCCCTGCTGAGCTGGGCTGGGAGAGACAAGGGCTGCCTTTCCTGCAAGACTGCTCTGATTTGCATGCCCCCTTGTCTGACAGCCCCTCCCAAAGTCTATGACTGGCTGCTTCCACAAGAGTGGGCGCAGCACAACCTTCACTGCCCCACCTGAGTGTTTTGCCAGTGGTCTGGGAGCAATTTGGCCCCTCTAGCACAGTCAGTGCTCAACCCCAAGGGATGAGAGGCCACAGCCACAGGCCTGTGCTCAACCCCTCAGCCTTCAAGCACACTGCCAAGGGGTACTGAACTGAAATCTGTGGCCTGAGCTTGAGGCAGGGAGGTGCCTCACTCTCAGAACTCTGAGAAGAATTAGGCCTGGGTTCATGCACTGGGGCACTAGAACTAGGCATCTCTCCGTCTGCAACACAACTCCAGAAAGGGTGTACCTGTTGGCCAGCCACAGCTTCTGTCCAAGAGAGCTCTGTGGCCCAGAATACCTGGAACAGCCCAGCACTCTTGGCACAGAATTTCTCAGGATAAAATTAGCTTGTTAGGCCTGCTCCTGGGAAAGACACTGAAAGGAAATCCAGGCAGGAGAGCACAAGCTGGGTGGTCCCCACAGCCATCTGCTGGGCAAAACACCCCAGGCCATTGGTGCCACACCAGCTTCACACTTCCAACACACTGCAGTGCCTGGGGATCCTCCTCCCTTAACCCACTATATCTCTAGACCACCCACAGAAATACCACACAACATACTTTGACTCTACCAAGCTCAGAGGACCAACAGATCCCTGGGGAGTTGCCGGCCTACTGGTGACCTACCTTCAGCTCAAGCTGCCCCTATGGAATGGAGAAGGGCAGCCCACCAGGGCCCCACTTAGGGCTAAGTAAAGGTAGGAATGGTTCCAGTGATTTGCGGGGGTTCTACCAAGGCCTAGGAGCAAACATGGTGAGGGGGTCATCTCTTGCCCGTTTTCCTATCCCCAGAGCACTGCTGCAAATGAACTGGAATATGGAAGAGGCACGTGGCTGTGTGAGAGCCTCTCTGCTGGTCCTTACACTTAAATACCACCTGATGGATTGCACAAAAAAAAAGAAATAAAATAAATGCCTTCAGCATGCATCACCTGTGAAGCCAAATGCAAGAAACTAGCCACAATGAAGGAACCCATACAGAGCTCTGGCCCTTTGAAAACACCCAGATATGAAGCCAATTGACTACTCACAACATATGCCACAGTCAAACCCTCAAGGGAAAAAATAAAAACAATAAAAAAAAAAAACCCACCCAAATGACAGCAATTTCAAAAAGAAAAAGAAACACCAGCCTTCTCAGATGAGAAGAAATTAGCTGTATTTTCAGTTCTTAGAGAAATCTCCAATCTGCTTTCCACAGTGGCTGAACGAATTTACATTCCCACCAACAGTGTATAAGCATTCCCTTTTCTCTGCAGCTCCTCCAACATCTGTTGTCTTTTGACTTTTTAATAACAGCCATTTTGACTAGCGTGAGATGGTTTCTCCTTGTGGTTTTTGGGTATTTTTTTCACATGCTTCTTGGCTGCTTGTATGTCTTCTTTTGAGAAGTATCTATTCATTTCTTGCCTGTTTTTTAATGGAATTATTTTTAAGGTTTTGCTTATTGGTTTATTTAAGTTTCTTATAGATTTTAGATATTAGACCTTTGTCAGATATAATATATAGTTTGCTAATATTTTCTCACATTCTGTAGATTGTCTGCTTATTCTTTTTATAGTTTATTTTGCTGTGCACAAGAACTTTGGCAATTCAAAAAGTCATAGCATTTCTTTACCTCCAAAGGATTCCACAAGCTCTCCAGCAATAGATCCTAAACAGATTGAATTGCCTGAGACAAGAGACATAGAATTCAGAGTCTGAATGGCAACTAAATTCAAGAGAAAGTTGAAACCCAATAGAAGAAAGCCAGTAAAATGATCCCAGAGCTAAAAGATGTTATAGCCATATTAAGGAAGAACCAAACTGAATGTGTTTGGAATTTAAAAATTCACTATAGGCATCTCAAAATACAATTGGAAGCCTTAGCAACATACTAAACCAAGCTGAGGAAAGAATTTCAGAACTCAAGGATGAGTTCTTTGAATCAATTCAGTGAGAAAATAATAAAGAAAAACTAACTTTAAAAATGAACATAACCTTCAAGAAACATGAGTTTATGTAAAAACACCAATTCTGTGACTCACTGGCATTTCTGAGAGAGAAGGAGAAATAATAAGCAAATTGGAAAACATATCTGAGGACACAGGTCATGAAAATTTCCCCAATTGTGCTAGAGAGGTCAACATACAAATTCAAGAAATTGAGAGGACCCCTGTGAGATACAATATAAGATGATCATCACCAAGACACATAGTCATCAGGTTTTCCAAAGTTAATGTGAAAAAAACATCTTAAAAGCAGCAAGAGAAAAGGGTCAGAGCACTTACAAAAGGAACCCCATCATGCTAACAGTGGATTTCTTAGCAGAAACCTTACAAGCCAGAAGAGATTGGGAGCCTATTATTAGCATCCTTAAAGAAAATAAATTTCAACCAAGAATTTCATATCCTGCCAAACTAAGCCTCATAAATGGAGGATAAACAAAATATTTTCCGGACAGCAAATGCTAAGGGAATTTGTTCCCACTAAGTGAGTCTTACAAGAGAGCCTTAAGGACGTTCTAAATATGGAAGCAAGAGAATGATGCCTGCTACCACAAAAACCCACTTAAATACGTAGCTCACAATTCCCATAAAGCAACTACACAATAACTATGAAGCAACCAGATAAAAACATTAAAAAAAAACCCTCACATAGCAATATTAATCTTACATTTAAATGGTCTAAATGCCCCACCTAAAAAGCACAGAGTGATAAGTTGGGTAGAAAAACAAGACCCAATTGTCTGCTGTCTTCAAGAGATCCATCTCACATGTAGCCATACCCACAGGCTCAAAGTAAAGGAATGGTGAAACATATCATGCAATGGAAAACAGAAGAGAGCAGGGCTCGTGATTCTTACATCAGATTAAACAGACTTTAAACCAACAATAGTAAAAAGGACAAAAAGACAATATGTGATGAATAAAGTTTCAATTCAACAAGAAGACTTTCCTAATTATATGCACACTCAACACTGAAGCATCTAGATTCATAAAACATGTAATTTTAGACCTATGAAAAGATTTACACAGGCATGTAATAATAGTGGGAGACTTCAACATGTGATACATATATACCATTGAATACAACATAGCTATAAAAAAATAAAACTATGTCCTTTGCAGCAACACGAATGTAGCTAGAGGCCATTATCCTAAGTGAACTAATGCAGAATCGGAAAATCAAATACTCCATGTTTTCACTTATAAGTGGGAGCTGAACACTGGGTACACATGGACAAAAGATGAGAGTGATAGACACTGAAGACTATAACTAGGGAAGGGGAGGCTCAGGGATTGAAAAACTGTCTATCAGGTGCTAGGCTTACTGCCTGGGTGATGGGTTCAATTGTACACCAAATTGCAACATCACACCATATATCCTTTTTTTTTTTTTTTTTTTTTTGTGAGATGGAGTCTCCCTCTGTCGCCCAGGCTGGAGTGCAGTTGTGCAATCTCGGCCCACTGCAAGCTCCACTTCCCGGGTTCACACCATTCTCCTGCCTTAGCTTCCTGAGTAGCTGGGACTACAGGTGCCCACCACCACATCTGGCTAATTTTTATATTTTTAGTAGAGACGGGGTTTCACCGTGTTAGCCAGGATGGTCTCGATCTCCTGACCTCATGACCCACCCGCCTCGGCCTCCCAGAGTGCTGGGATTACAGGCCTGAGCCTCCGTGCCTGGCCTCATCACAGCATATATCCTTATGACAAAATTGCACATATGCACCCTGAATCTAAAATAAAAGTTGAAAAGAAGAAATAAAACCAAAATCAAAGTGTTTAGTATATATTTAAAGCTTTATATCTAAATACGGTATTAATTGATATGCTTTATTATCTATTTGATTTTTATTATCTTACATGCACTTTCTACCCATTGACTTCTCTCCGATAGTTCTCATGCAATTTTCTGTGATAATAAACATGTTTATACTTATTAATTACTAAGGACATTATTACAGTGGAAATTATCATAGCTAGAACTCAAAATCAAATGCATATATTCTATTTTTAAAAATTGTTTTCCAGGGCCAGGTGCAGTGGCTCACGCCTGTAATCCCAGCACTCTGGGAGGCCAAGGCAGGTGGATCATGAGGTCAGGAGATCGAGACCATCCTGGCTAACACGGTGAAAGCCCGTCTCTACTAAAAATACAAAAAAAATTAGCTGGGTGTGGTGGCAGGCACCTGTAGTCAGCTATTCAGGAGTAGTCAGCTACTCAGGAGGCTGAGGCAGGAGAATGGCATGAGCCCAGGAGGCAGAGCTTGCAATGAGCTGAGATCGCGCCACTGCATTCCAGCCTGGGCGACAGAGCGAGACTCTGTCTCGAAAAAAATTATTTTCCATGGGGATACTGGTTAATAATTCTGAAACCATTATACATATATACTAGAATTAAACAATTAAATAAATGATTGGCAGATAGTAGAAGCCAGGTTTGTTACTTTTGGAGTAGGAGGTAACAGATGAGCAAAGGGTAGCAGCTTGGACAATCATGGATTAATGGATTAAAGTTGAGACATCACTATGAATTTAATGTTTAGCTTAATACAGACACAAATGGTTATGCATAGGAATATTTCTAGATATGTATAAAAATTTGGGTTAGTATACACTTATATATTTTCTTGTTCTATGCCTTTCTAGTAAGAGGGACTAAAAATGAGGATACACAAGCTGTGATGAGCAAACCTAGCACATAGATGTTGGTTTCTAATACCACTTTCTAATGCTTTTATAGTCCACTACCATTACCTAACCGAATACAAACAAATCACTATCACATTTTACTATAATATTTCAAATGCAATTATATGTAAATGTTAGGTGTTTTGTTTGCTTTTTTGCATATTGTATGGCAATAAAAACAAATAGCTGAGAATTAACTTTGTATTAACATTGCAGTGCAGAGTTAGTATTCATGAAAAATAAAAGCCAGGAGACTGAACTTTCCTTAAAAACATACAAACTCAGGAAATCCTGTGTAGATTTAGTGAGGGCTTGGGGTTTCCACAGGGTGGAAACAGGGCTTTAAGCCAATTGTATCTGAACCTAACTAGAATGACATCTGATTCATCATCTACTTAGAAACACAAGAAACAGGCATATAGTGATAAAAGCAAGTCATGAGAAGTCCAGATAACTAAAATAGAATTTAAATATGGAAGAAACAATAGGTTTATTTAAGCTAGAACTTTCATTATAAAAATGAGAAACCAAAGTTTCTTGTGAAAGTAAAATCTGGGTGGGCACAGTGGCTCATGCCTTTAATCCCAGCACTTTGGGAGGAATTTGACTTTGTGACTGCTTGAGACCAAGAGACAAGCATGGGCAACATGGTAAGAACTCTCTAAAAATTTTGTTTTTTTAAAATCAGCTGGCCCTGGTGGTGCATGCCTGTAGTCCTAGCTACTTGGGAGGCTAAACTGGGAGGATGGCTGGAGCCCAAGATTTCAAGGTTGCAATGGCGTGACCTCACCACTGCACTCCAGGCTGGGTGACAGAGCAAGACTCTGTCTCTAAAAGAAATAAAAGGAAAAGAAAGTAAAACCTACGGTGGGCATGAAGAATGGCTAGGAGTTACCCATAATGAACAGACAAAGAATTTTGAAAACAAAGAAATATTATGTTACAAAGAATTGGAGGTGAGAAAGTATACATGGTATAAATAAAAACAAAAAGGTAATATTTAGAAAAATTTCCAGATTTTTTACAACAATAAAATAGATGAAAGATATCTTTTATGATCTTATTAACATTACAATTGAATTTGTCTTCTCAATGCTGAAAGAGTATATCAGAAATGCAAGAAACATGAATGGATTATTTCCTAAAAAATGTTAAAAGAAATAATTTCAACCTTCATTTCAAGACACCGATATATATATATACTATACATATATAAAAAGAATTAGGCAATGTATATACCATATCATATATAATATATATCATTCATATGTAAATATAAATGTATACAAATATAGATATACATGCATACATATCTATATAAATGGTAGAAAGACATTTGTCAAGAAAGATATAGAGACCAAAATCTCAAAAAAGCAAAATAGTTCTGTGTGGGCAGATGGTTAACAGGACCCTTTCCTCTCCTATGTAAAGTTTTGATCTTTGATTAACTGCTTAGCCCTGTTCCTCTAATAATACCTTGATAAAGTGTGATATCAATTCAATAACTATGCAGCGTTGTTTTTGATGAAAAGACATCTGATGAGAAAATTGTATCTGGCCTAGAGGAAGCAAAAATACTTGACAGTAGCCATAGCTTTGAGTTCCTCTGGGCATAGTGATTCCTATAACTGGGACTGCCACTTATGAAAGCCCTAAGGCTGTTTTTAGATACAGTGGCTTCTCTTAGAAACAAGACATCTAAGCCAGGGCTATTTCTGAAAAAGAATTATTGTAACCATTGAAGTAGATATTGAAAAATATCATAAACTTAGATAACATAAACTTATCACTCAATTACTAATAAAGGAAAGTACATGTATCTTGACTCCATAAAAAGAAGTGTCAGCACAGAACAATGTGAACAAGCTTTCGACAAATATTTACTGAATCTATGTCATGTACTAGAAAAAAAATACATATACATTAATTTTTAAAGTATATAATAAGGATATAAAAATAGAGACAATTTTTTTTTAAAGACAGCCTAAATTCACAGTAGATAACTTACTGCTTTCTTGCACACAAGTACGTGGCTATAAGTTTACATCCCAGTATATAATGAAGCTAAGAACATCATTCATGGTAAATATTTTATAGCACGAGAAATTGCTTAGGTAAAAAGTAGACAAACATGTTTTTAAATTAAATACAAAGGCATTCCTTGTTTTATTGTGCTTTACTTTATTGTGCTTCATAGCTTGTTCCTTTAATGCCCTGATAAAGTGTTATATCAACTCAGTAAATAAGCACATAGATATTGTGCTTTTTACAAATTCAAGTGTTGTGTTAACTCTGCATTGAGCAAGTCTATCTGTGCCATTTTTTTCAGCAGCATTGGTTTACTTTGGTCTTTGCATCACATTTTGATAATACTCAGAGTATTTCAAACTTCTCTATTATTATAGATATGACCAGTCTTTGATGTTCCTATTGTGATTGTTTTTTGCATGTCACTAACCACACCTGCATAAGATGGTGAACTTTTTTTTTTTTTTTTTTTTTTCTGAGACAAGGTTTTGCTCTGTCACCCAGGCAGGAGTGCAGTGGCAATTATGGCTTACCGCAGCCTAGACTTCCTGGGCTCAAGTGATCCTCCCACCCCAGCCTCCTGAGTAGCTGGAACTACAGACATACACCATCACACCTAGCTAATTTTTGTATTAGCAGAGACGGGGTTTTGCTGTGTTGCCCAGGCTGGTCTCGAACTCCTGAATTCAAGTTATCTGCCCAACTAGCCCTCCCAAAATGCTGGGATTACAGGTGTGAGCCACCGCACCTGGACTTAAGGTGGTGAACTTAATCCATAAATATTTTGTCTGTACTTATTGCTCCACTGACTGGCCTTTCCTCTTTTGCCCTCTCTTCAGGCCTTCCTTTTTCTAAGGCACAACAAATTGAAATTAGGCCATTAAACAGCTCTACAGTGGCCTCTAAGTGTTCAAGTGAAAGGAAGAGTCACACATCTTTCACTTCCAATGCAAAGCTAGAAATAATTAAGTTTAGTGAGGAAGACATGTTGAAAGCTGAAATAAGCTAAAAGCTAGGCCTCTTGCACCAAACATGTCATCAAATTGTGAATGAAAATGAAAAGTTATTGAATAAAATTAGAAGTCCTACTCCATCAAACACATGAATGATAAGAAAGTAAAACAGATTTATGCTAACATGGAGGAAGTGTTAATGGTTTGGATAGAAGATCAAACAAGCTACATTCTCTTAAAACAAAGCCTAATCTAGAGACAGTCCTTAATTCTCTTTAATTCTGTGAAGGCCAAGGGAGGTGAGAAAGCTGCAGAAGAAAAGTTTGAAGCTAACAGAGGTTCGCCATGAGGTTTAAGAAAACAAGCTCTCTCAATATCATAAAAAAGCAAGGTGAAACAGCAAGTGCTGATGGAGAAGCTGTGGCAAGTAATCCAGAATATCTAGCTAAGATAATTGAGGAAGGAGGCTAACAACAGATTTTCAATGTAGAAGAAACAGTCTTAAGTCAGGAAATGTCATCTAAGATTTTCATAGCTGGAGAGCATAAGTCAATACCTAGATTCAAAGCTTTAAAGGACCTGCTGACTCTTATTAGAGGCGAATGCCCCTGGTGGCTTCAAGGTGAAGCCAGTGCTCATTCATCATTGCAAAAATTTTAGAATCCTTAAGAATTACTCTAAATCTACTCTGCCTGTGCTGTATAAATGGAAAAAGCAAAGCCTGGGTGACAGCACACCTGTTCCCAGCATGGTTCCCTAAATATTTTCAGCTCACTGTTGAGACCTATTTCTCAGAAAACAAGATTCTTTTCAAAAATTATTGCTCAGTGACAATGCACCTGGTCACCCAAGATCTCTGATAGACATGTAAAAGAAAATAAATGTTTTCATGCCTGCTAACACAATATCCATTTTGCAGCCAATGTATCAACTTTCAAGTTTATATTTTTTAAGAAATAGATTTCATAACACTATAGCTGCCATAGATTATGATTTCCCTATTAGATCTGGGCAAAGTAAAATGAAAACTTTTTGGAAAAGATTCCAGATGACATTAAGAACATTTGTGATTAATGGGAGGAGTTTGAAATATCAACATTAACAGGAGTTTGGAAGAAGTTGATTCTGACCTTCATGGGTGACTGAGGGGTCCAAGACCTTAACAGAGGGAATAACAGCAGATGTTATAAGGCAGCAGCAGATTTTGAGATGACTGACTCCAAGTTTAAAAGTTCTTCTGTGGGGAAAATGCTATCAAGCATCATCACATGTTACAAAGCAACCATTCACGAAAAGAAGAGTCAAAAGACTTGGCCAACTTGACTGCTGTCTTATTTTAAGAAATTGCCAGGCCGAGTGTGGTGGCTCACGCCTGTAATCCCAGCACTTTGGGAGGCCAAGGCGGGTGGATCACCTGAGGTCAGGAGTCCAAAACCAGCCTAGCCAACATGGTGAAACCCCATCTCTACTAAAAATACAAAAATTAGCCAGACGTGGTGGTGGGTGCCTGTAATCCCAGCTACCTGGGAGGCTAAGGCAGGAGAATTACTTGAATCTGGGGGGTGGAGGTTGCAATGAGCCGAGATCATGCCACTTCACTCCAGACTGGGTGAAAGAGCAAGACTCCATCTCAAAAAAATAAATAAATAAATAAAAAGAAAGAAAAGGAAAGTGCCACAGCCAACCCAACTTTTATCAGCCATCATCCTGATCAATCAGCAAGCATCAACATTGAGTTAAGAACTTCCAGAGCAAAAAATTATGACTCACTGAAGGCTCAGATGATTGTTAGCATTTTTTGCATAAACTATTTTTAAATTAAATTAATATATGTATTTTTTATACATAATGTTATTGCACATTTAATAGACTATAGTATGCTATAAACATAGCTTTTACATGCACTGAGAAATCTCAGAAAGTTCATGACAGTCATTTTATTATAGTTGTCTGGAACTAAACCCACAAAATCTCTGTGGTATGCCTGTATATACATGCTCATTTAAAAAAAAAAGGCTAAATGGAAAAACAGCAATGTGTCAATAATGTTATTCTCTGGCTAGGAGATTTAAAATAGCTTTTCTTTTTGTGTGTATGCATTTCTTCATTATTTTATGACAATATGCATATAATAGTTCAAAATAAATTTATTTCAGGCATATAATATGTCAGTGAAAATTAAACCTGTAAAGAGTTTAACAATATGCCAAAAATTAGATACATTTGTCAATGGCAGGTAGAAAACCAAGTAGTAACTGTCCATTTTATTAATTGAGTTTATATTATCATTACCAGAGGTGTTTGAATGTAGTGTCATAAAGTCCTAAGGAAATCAGGGGAAGCTTAATTGCTACCTCCAGAGAGCAGTGAAAATTTACACATTTGTTTAAAAACTACCTTATAGGAATGAGATGTGCTTGAGTTTGGAGTCTTACAATTTCACAAAATATCAAGCACTTTTAGAACTAACCGTTTGTAAATTTTCGTATTTTTTACAATTAAAAAAATTACAATAAAATTAAAAACAAAAATACAGTTTAAACTTTCAAAATTTTATTTTAACTATATCACATAATAATGATTTTACTCATAACTATACTACATATCATGTACATTAGTTTTTTATACACTCACTGAGATTTATCATGGAAATTTAATATTGTGACTCCTCAATTTAGAATTACTTATATATTTAGGCTCAGTGTATATTGTAGAGGCTTGATTTCTGAAATTTACGGCTATTAATTCTGAAATTTATGACAATTAATACACAGGTCATAGACTCATAGTATTTTTTTCCTGTAACATTCGTATGTCACAAAATTAAGGATTAAATAAATAAATTTTTATTTTTGTTTGAAAAACTACAATAATATTCAGAATAATGCAAACTGCATTTTTTCCTATTTAATCTACACTTTAAAAAATCATAATTTATATCCATTTTATGTGTCATGAACATCTAGATACAAAAGTAGGATTTATTTTCTTGATGTCTATCCTCCAAGAGAGGTTGTGAGCATTCATCTTAATCAGGATACCTTTAGGAGTACATGCTATGACTCTAAAACAAAAACATAAATAACAGAACATACTGAAAAACTACAGCAATTTTATATATTCTAAAATATTAATAAACCAATTGCTGTCCTCAAAGCAAAGTAAGACCCTATTTGTTTTTCATGTAGAATAGAACACAAAATTTTTAGTTGAAGATGAAGCCACAGCCTGTGAAGCAGTAGTACCAAATACAGTCAATATTGGCTTGCATTGGACTTCAGAGAAGATTATCTGACGAGTGGCAATACTGCTATACTTCAGGTAAAATTACAGTCCCATTAGCTGAGAGTGCAACACACAATGTGTATAAAATTGTAAACTTATAGAGGTGATAAAAGAGAAAAAGAAATCCAGGAAGATTTAGACTTAGCTACTAGGTTCTGTAATGACATTGTAATTGCAGGATGGAAACCTTGAGCTATTAATAGAAACCACATCTATGAATTAGGCTCTTGGGGGACCAAGATAAGAAAAGACACAAACAAACTAATATATGAGAGTAAGACAGACAGATAGATAGATGATTGGTAGGTAGATAGATAGATAGATAGGTAGATAGATGGATGCCACATTCTTAAAGAGGCCAATTTAAAAATAATATTTCTAAATAAAAATAAAAAAATTTACTTGATAAGATTGGCCACTTTATTTCATGAAATCAACTGGCCAGGCTTATCAAGAAAAATGATACTAAGAAGTACAACAGAACAGAGTATATATTTATTCTCAAAAACATGCAAGAAAATATAGGCACATAAGACTACGTGTGTGTGTATGTGTGTGTGTGTGTGTGAACTATTGCTGCAGCTTCTTCACTCCTGTAGTTCAGTGAGCAGGAGGGAGTGTTACAGCCTTTTCACTCCTGCAGTTTTGTGAGTTCCGAGTTCTTGTCTCACAACAAAGAAGAATGAGATACACTGACACCAGAGAGTGCGTAAGGTAGAGTAGAATTTTACTGAGTGACAGAAAGAAAGCTATCAGCAGTGAGGGGGCACCTGAAAGTGGGTTGCCAGCTGAGAGGCTGAGTCTGGGGTTTTTATGGACTTAGAATGGGGAAATGCATGCCAATGGATTTATGGGTAGGATTGAAAAAATATCATTCAGAAAGAGGTATGATAGTGTGAAGACTCAATCAGGGGCTGAAGTGAAAGCTTGGCCCAGTACCAATTAGGGGCTGAAATGAAAGCTTGGCCTAGGACCAATCGGGGCTGATGTGAAGGCTTGGCCTGGGACCTTGGCCTGGGACCAATCAGGGGCTGCAAACAGGAATGGAAGTTCTCACTCCAGTCCATGGTCTCTATCTGGAGCTCGTAGTTTGGTGTTCAGGCTTCAGACTGTTCTTGGCTTGAAGGTCGAGTGTCACCGGGGACGCTTCCCTGTGTGCCTAGGAATTTGTCTCCTTCCTATTGCTATCATTATTCAATGATAAAAACCCAAATATATTTATGATATAGAAACAACAACAACAAAAAACAAAATGCAATGCATTAGGTAGGATAATTTCTATGTTACATACAATGTGAAAAAGAAATTTTAAGACAATACCTATAAAACACCAATAAATCAGCAGAGTAAGAGTTAAAGTATGACTTTAAAGGATATACATTGAGTGACTTAAACATATGACTATTTGAATTTCAAATAAAACTCTCAGAGAATAGTTGACAAGAAGTAATATTTAAATACTTTGAAAGATGAAGACTGAGAGGTTTGTTTCTACATGTATGGCATAATATCAAGAATGAAGACAGAATGCTACTTCATTGAACAGAATATTTCAGGTCCTCTAACAGTTACATTGCTGGAGGAGTTTCTATACTCAGACGAAAAATCATTCAAGAATGAGGGCAAAATAATTATATTATCTGAATACAAAAGAAACAAGAAACTGAAAAAATTGCCTTTCACAAAACTTGTAGAAAGTCCTAAAATAATTATGTCAGAAAAAGAAAACTTTATCTAGAAATAGGTAGATAAAATAAGTGAAATTGTACAGAGGCACTGATAAAATATATTGAAAAATAATATTAACTATTCATTGACAGGAAAAACATAATTAAGTATGTTGCTACCTTAAAAAAGAGTTAGAATGAAAACACAGGACATATAGAAAGAGTAAGTAAGAGGAGACAATATAGTTTACTGGCAACATAGACCTTGATGAGGTTATTTTCTTAGAAAGTGAGAATGAGTAAAAAGTACTAAATAAATTTAAATTTATATATTTAAAAACATATTATCTAATATAGTACCTATATATATCTATATATTTTACTTATATTGCACGTAATATAATCTGAAATAAATTTAGACTTGTGTGTATGAATGTGTATGTATGTATGTGTGTGAGACCACAGGGCTACTGAGTTAAAAACTATTAACAGTATAAAGATAAGAAACAGAAAAATATCACAACAACACAAATAATAGAACAATGATGGCTATGAAAATTAAATACATACACACATTCTCTCTTTAGTGTATCAAAAGTTAAAGAAAATATCACAAAGGCATTTTTTTGCTTGTATTATTTTTATTAATGCACACTAACTGCACAAATGTATGGGTTACTGTGCAATATTTTGATACCTGAATATACAATGTGTACTAATCAAATCAGGGTAATTAGTATATCCATCACCTCGAACACATATCATTTCGTTTTTGAAAATATTCAAAATCCTCTTTTAGTTGTTTGAAAATATACAATAAATTGTTGTTAATTATAGGCACCCTATAATGATATGGAAACTAGAACTTATTTCTCCTATTTTATGTGAATTATAGTTGTAATTTTATATTCAGTAACAAATATCTGGCTATCCCCTCCTCCCTACCCTTCCCTACTTTTCTACTCTCTAATTCCATAAGATCAATTTTTATAGCTTTTACAGATGAGTGAGAACATGTGATAATTTGTTTTCCTGTGCCTGGCTTATTTTACAAATGCAAATTTGAGATTTTAAACTAAATGACACATTAAAGTACTTCACTTCAAAATTTGTAAAATGAAAGTAAGCAGTATTTCAAGAGAAATATATAACTTTAGGAACATTTATTAAAATAAATATTGAAATCATATCTTTAACTTTTAAAAAGAACAGTAAATGAGGAAGAAGCATAAATATGGTAAATATTTTAAAACTTGAAGAAGAAAATTTTAAATTGACAAATAAATGATACTAAGATAGAAAATAATTTCTTTTGGCCGGGAGTGGTGGCTGATGCTTGTAATCCCAGCTCTTTGGGAGGCTGAGGCAGGTGGGTCACCTGAGGTCAGGAGTTCGAGACCAGCCTGGCCAACATGGTGAAACCCCATCTCTACTAAAAACACAAAAATTGGTCGAGTGCAGTGGTGCATGCCTGTAATCCCAGCTACTCAGGAGGCTGGGGCAGTAGAATCGCTTGAACCCGGGAGGCGGAGGTTACAATGAGCCAAGCTCGAGCCACTGCACTCTGGCCTGGGCAACAGAGCAAGACATTGTCTAAAAAAAAAAAAAAAAAAGAAAAAAAAAGAAAAGAAAAATAACTGTTTTTAAAAGCAAAGAAAAGATGAGTAACCAAAAATGGACACATTTTATAATATCAAAAGTAACATTTGTCTGGGTGTGGTGGCAAACGTGGAATCTCAGTGCTATGGGAGGCCAAGGAAGGGAGACTGCTTGAGGCCAGGAGTTTGAGACCAGCCTGGGTAACATAGCAATACTCTGTCTCTACCAAAAAAAAAAAAAAATATATATATATATATATATATGTATATAAAGTCACTAAGCGTGGTGGCATGCACACCTGTAGTCCTAGCTCCTGGGGAGGCTGAGTGGAGAAGATCACTTGAGCTCAAGAGTTCAAGGTTACTGTGTGCTATGATTGTGCCACTGCACCCAAGCCCAGTGACAAAGGGAAACCCAACCTCTAAAATAAAAACAAGTAAAACTTATATGCATACTGTGTAAGTAAAAAAAACAACAGACTAGGAAAAATTTAAAGTGCCAGTGACAAGAATAATTAAAAGAAAACCACTCTGATGAGGAAAAACATTTACATACTATCAAAAATAAATTCCCAGGAAAGAACTACAAAAGGCCAACAAACAAGAAAAATTCTTACAATCATAGAAACACAACATTTTAAACCTCTGAGATACAGTGAAGATGTGAAGAGATGGGAAATCACAAACTCCTTGTAAATTAACACATCAAGCGATTGGTTATGGTATAATAAACGTTTAAATGTAATACTATAGTTAAATATATGTAGTCAATATGATATAGGAGTTAAAAAAAATTATTTAGGCAGATAGTGAGGATAAGGAAGTCCTTGGTAAGGTTTCTATTTTAATAAAAAGCAGCCCCAAATCATTTTTTTCTAACAAAAAGTAGCCTGTAAAATTGAGCTGCAGACATAGAAGCAAGCTGCAAACTTGCACGAGTGAATGCCAGGCAGCTGTGCCAATAGGAAAAGGCTACCTCAGGGCTAGGCATGTTCAACATGGCGGCTCTATCTTCCATTTTCTTTGTCAACCACGTGTACAGTAAGGAGCGACAACATGGTGCTGGCCAGGGAGAAAATTCATTTGCATATTAAAAGATTAGGGTTGGGTGGCCAAGCTTCTTTGTGCGTGCTATGTAAAGTCACACTTGATCCAACCAATTTTTGGGCCCTATGTAAATCAGATACTGCCTCCTCAAGCCATTCTATAAAACCTGGTTCACTTCACCAAGGGACCAAAAGACCCACTTGGGCGCCCCTCTCTCTGCAGGAGGGAGAGCTATTCTCTTTTCTCTTTCTTTTGCCTATTACACTTCTTTTCTAAAGCTCACCACCTGTGTGTCCTTGTCCTCGATTCCCTTGGCATGAGATAATGGACCTCGGGTATTTACTGCCATAGGCGACAACGTCTCTTCAGATATACTATATTACTAAGAAAAATCATTAAGAGAACACAAGTCCATTGATAATACTAATATTTGTGCAGTAATTAAAAATCTCAACTAAAAATATAATACATCCAAGTGTTAGGAACTGAGGCCATCTGAATTCACATAGCTTAACATTGAAGATTGAGAACTTTGGTCAGTTGTGTCAACATAAGTTAATTTTTTACTTCCAAGAAATTTCTGCCCAACATGATAAAACCATAAATCAGTAAATAATTTACTCATTGCTTCCGAAAATTTCTGCAAACCCACCTATTTGAGAAACAGTTTGCACATCTGGGTACCATGTCTTCTGCTCAAACAGCTCACTTATCAGACAAAATTTTACTTATGAACATGCTTTAAGATTGTCGCTCCTCTGTGTCCACCACTTCTAAACTATTATGGCATGAATTTCGCTCAATCCCAATCAGTTTCCCACTTTGAAAGACTCGTTTAAAAAATCAGAATCTCTGAAAATAAGACACTGAGAATAGTTTTCTTTTATTTTTAATTAAAAGAATAATTGTATATGTTTATGAGGTACGATGGTTTTGATACATGCATACATTATGGAATGATTAAATGAAGCTAATTAGCATATTTATCACTTCACATATTTTTTGTGTATTTTGTGGACATTTAAAATCTAACCTCTTAGCAATTTGAAATATGCCTTACATTATTATTAACTATATTCATCATGCTATGCAATAGATACCCCAAACCTATTCCTCCTGTCTAATTGAAATGTTGTATCCTTTGACCAACACCTCCACATTCCTTGTTCCTTCCTTCCCCTCCCAACCCCCAGTCTCTGGTAAGAACCATCCCATTCTCAACTTCTGAGTTTGACATTTTTGGATTTCACATACAAGTGAGATTGTGCAGTATCTGTCTGTGCCTACTTCACTTAGCATAATATCCTCCATGTTCATCTATGTTGTTGCAAATGACAGAATTTCATTTTTTAAAAAACCAGGCCGGGCACGGTGGCTCACACCTGTAATCCCAGCACTTTGGGAGGCCAAGGCGGGTGGATCATCTGAGGTCAGGAGTTCCAGACCATCCTGGCCAACATGGTGAAACCCTGTCTCTATTAAAAATACAAAAAATAGCTGGGTGTGGTTGTGGGTGCCTGTAATCCCAGCTACTAGGGGGTGCGGAGGCAGGAGAATTGCTTGAACCTGGGAGGCTGAGGTTGCAGTGAGCCTAGATCGCACCACTGCACTCCAGCCTGGGTGACAGAGCAAGACTCCATCTCAAGAAAAAACAAAACAAACAAACAAAAAAAACACAAACAAAAAATAAATAAAACAGCAATCCCACTTCTGACTATATATCCAAAAGGATTTGAAATCAGCATGTCAAAGAGATATCTACAGTCCCATGTTTATTGCGTCATTATTCACAATAGCCAAGGTATGAATCGTATTCAGCCTTAAAAGAGAAGGAAATTATGTCATATGCAACAACATGGACAAAACTGGAGAACTTTAGTTTTTAAAGCTTATTTAATTATATTGAACGCCACAACTAAAGATCTGCTAGAATTTTAAAAAGTCCATGGCTTCAATAAATTTATTTTTTAGGATAAACTAAAATTAGTATAGCTCATGATGAGGAATTTATATTGAACATGATGTGAAACACTTGGGACACTTTCTATCATATTTTTAAATTAGCCTCAAATCTCAATTACCTTTGTTTTACCTGGTTGATAGTGGTTCCTTCTGCTATTAGCCAATACCTCCAAAAGATACCAGATACCACAGTAGCACTTGAAATAGCAACGTGTTTTCTCCTAATCTCCATTATTTTACATCATGAGCTCTTTAAGAAAGGAAATTTGCCTAATCCATCATCTCCACTAACATCATGGTTGGCACATTCCATGTATTTCATATTTGTTAAATGATTGAATGTGAATAAAAAATTTTCATGATTTATCTATAACCTAATGGCTATAATTTTTAGTTTTTTTATATGTATTTACCTTAGAAATTGATGTTAGAGTGATTCACATGCTTCAGTAAGAAGAAAATAATTATTCATTTTTTAGTATAAACAGGATTATTTTCACTTTATTACTTTGTAAAAGAGGTAGCCAAAAGAATTTCTAAAGAAGACAGCTACATTTGCTTAAAGAGAGAGACTGCCTTAAATTATTTCATTTAAAAAGTCATCATTTAAAAAGTCTTGCCCTCTTGAATAAGAAAGCGTCATTATACAATGCAGCTTCTTTAAGAACATTCAATAATAAAATAAGATTATCAGATATGCTTAATTTCAGATTTTAAGGGATTATTTTAATGCTTAAGAGCAGTGATTCTCAAACAAGAAATAGTGAGTGTATTTCAGAATATCTAGGTTTGAACTCTAGCATAATTTTTTTAAGAAAATAACTCTGCCTTATTACTTTATTAATTAATAAAGTAAAGAACAGTGTTTGGCAAGTGGTAATCACTTTTAACTATCATAGCTATTATGGTTTTATAACAGTAAAAAAAAAAAAACCTTATTTTGACCAGGCGTGGTGGCTCATGCCTGTAATCCTAGCACTTTGGGAGGCCAAGGAAGGCAGATCACTTGAGGTCAGGAGTTTGAAACCAGCTTGGTCAACATGGTGAAAACCTGTGTCAACCAAAAAAAAAAAAAAAAAAAAGAAAAAAAAAACAACTAGCCAGACATGGTATTGGGTACCTACAAATCCCAGCTACTTTGGAGGCTGAGGCAAGAAAATTCCTTGAACCCAGGAGGCAGAGGTTGCAGTGAGCCACAATCCCACCATTGCACTCCAGCCTGGTCTCCAAAAAAAGCAACAAAACAAAACAAAACAAAAACCTTGTTTCAAATAACAATAAAGGGTATATGAGATTTTTATGAGAGCTCTTTCTAAGCTAACTTTCTAAGCTAAGTTTTAAGTGTTCAGAGGATGTCTACCTTGTCTATATGTTGAATTTATTTCCCATTACATTTTATTATAAAAGTAAATATGTGTTTCCTTCTAGAAAATTCAGGAGAAAATAAAATAATTATATGATGAAATATCACATATATACTATGAGTAAGCCAGAAGGGAAATGCAAATCAAAGATTTATTCCTGAAAAAATATTGTAAATATATTTTAATGAAAGTAACACCATACTCTTCTAGAACAACAAAAAACCATATACATAAATTAGATGCATTTGAAAGTGCTTTGCTTTCCCTACCTGCTGACTTGCAGCTATGCTAATGAGAAAAAGAGAAAAGGAACTATTTATCAAATGGTCTCATAGTAACGTAGATGTTTACTTCACTTACCATTTTGATTTATCAAAATGGTACTTTATATTTATGTGATGAACCTACATAATTAATACCTATTTTAAGTGGACAGAGAGCTTTCTGAAGGCTCACTATCGTATTTTATCTTACCTGTCCTTTATTCTTAGTAGCTGCTTAATACATTTTGTGAAATTAATAAAACTTTGTAAAACTCAAGATATTTTAAGCAAAAGCTGTGAAATATAACATAATTATAATGTTACACTATTCCTCTTTCTTTCCCTCTCCTAGAAAGGGATCAACAGCCAATCCTATGTGAGTCAGAAAGTAAGCAATACAAAAGAGCAAATCAGGAGCAAAGGAGGCCAATACACTTTTTATGTTTTACTTTGTGCTTTGCTTTTAAGATAAAGTCTTTTTTTCTGGACTTTATTATACAAAGATACTGCTTTGAATATATATAACTTAGTAGATAGAGGAGATAATATCTGAGGCTTTTCCTTAATTTATATATGCAGACTAACCTAAATACTTTTTCATCGTTGTTTGGTGTATGATGGCAAGTTTATAAATTTCTGTTGAAAATTTTGATTAGTAATTTTTTTCCTTTCCTTTTCCTTCCCTCCCTCCTTCCCTGCTTCCCTCTCTTCCTCTCTCTTTTCCTTCCTTCCTTCCTTCCTTCCCTCCCTCCCTCCTTCCCTCCTTCCCTCTCTTCCTCCCTCCCTCCCTCCCTGTTTTCCTTCCTTCCTTCCTTCCTTCCTTCCCTCCCTCCCTCCCTCAAGCACTGTCTTTTTTGGCATCCTCTTATCCCCCCTTGTCTCCCTGCCCATCCTATTTGATCTGACTACAAGCTCTCACTATTAAGGGTTGGAGACAATTTGTCCAACCTTTGACTAGCAATTTTTATTTGTCAAGTTTTAAACAGTTGTAAGCTGTATCTTTGTTAGTTTTCATGGCCCCTTTTTAAAATTTTTCTGCTTCCTTGATGTCTTTAAAAACACTATTTTTTCCCTTCTACTAGCTGCTTCAATAACACAGTCACTTGGGTTAATTCATTTATATCCTCCATTTTAAAATTAATATTTATATTTTCTAATATATATGTGATATATGTGATATATATGTGATATATATGTGTGATATATATGTGTGATATATGTGTGTTATATATGTATGTTATATATATGTGTTATATATGTTATATATGTGTTATATATGTGTTATATATGTTATATATATGTTATATATATGTCTTCAGCCTTAATTATTCTTGTTCTCCTTTTAACAATTGTAAGATCTCAATTATTTACATAAATATAACAACCTCCCTAGACTCTCCCTAGATCTCTAGACTAGACCTATAGAAATTGGAAGTTCCTTCCTGTCTTGCTTTTTATATGTGAGGATGATGATATCCATCTCCAATTGCAATTTAAATAATACAATGTTAATAATTTAATAAGAAATTTAAAAATTTTGATAAAGTTTCTGGTACTATACATGTTTATCAAACAGTCAATAATTTTTCTTGTTGATTATGATTGACTTTGTGAGAAAAAATTGGTACATGTATTAATTCATCATTGCTTTTGTAACATTGGGCCATATGACATAGGATAATCTCTCCATATCAAGACCTTTAACTTAATCATACCTGCAAGTCCCTTTTACCATGTAAAAGTAACATGTTTACTGGTTACAGAGATGAGCTGTGTGTACCTTTAGAGGCATTTTTTATTTAACCATGGGTATTCTTTGTTTCTGAAATACTAACATCTATCTCATATGCAAAATATCTTCTCTCCAAAGACCCCCAAATCTTAACTCATTACAGCATCAACTCAGTTTCAGAAACTCATATAAATTCCATCAGCTAAAAGGTCCCCAGATCTCATCATCTAGATTGGCATGGATGAGAATCTGTGTGTGATCCATACTAGTCAAAATTCCTTGCCAAGTGTACACACAACAAACTAGAAAACAAGATATATGCACCTTCAATGTCATGCTGTGATAGACCTGGAATACTGCTATAGATTTTTTTTTCAGAAAGAAGAAAATGAAAGAAAAAATAAGTGACCATTTTCAAGCAAATTCAAAATTCAACTGGACATGTTCTGTTAGCCTTTAAGGCCAGGGAACAGTCATCTGTGGCCTTTGGCTCCACCCTTCTGGGTTCTCTTCTCTGCATTCTGAGCCCTAGGCTCCAGGCTATGATTTATTATTTATTTTACATGAAAGGTAGCACATGTTTGCAGCTGTTTAATTTTCATGGTCTATTTCCTGCTAGTAGAATTTTGGGAGTCTGACAGCCTTCTATCATTAGCCCTTTCTCTGTCCGTTTTGGTCCAAGATGGCAGCATCTTGACTGGTTACTGGTATTACATTTTCAAGTATCTTATGAATCTCCCATGTATGCCTGGGGGTTCATTCTGTTAGAAAAGGGGCTTCTGCACAGGTCTTTCCTAAATAGCCCATGTCTACATATATTTTTTTTCTCCTAAGATGCCTGAATGGATCCATAAACCACACACCTGATCTCTTCCAAGAGTCTCCCATGTGATTGCAAAATGTGACCATTTGTTTCTTCTGAGATCCTAGAGAAAGGTTGTTCAGGCAAACTCTTGGCTTTCTACACTCTTTCCTGACAGTGAGTCTCCTAATTTTAGTTCTTTTGCAATCTGGATAGGCTGTCTCTAAAAACAGGTTCAGGATACTTTTTTTTTTTTTTCTTTTAACAGTTCTTCTCCCAACTTCTCTCTCTCTACTTGCATTTAACTATAAACAGCAAGACAAAATCAGGTCTCACCTTCAGCACTGTGCTGGGAAATCTCCTCAGCTAAATATACAAGTCCATCTCTCACAAGTTATGCTTTCCAAACAACTATAGGACAAATATCAGCTGGGCTTTCTGACATGGTATAACAACAATCCACTTTCCTCACATTTCCCAGAACATATTCCTCACTTCCTTCTTAGTCCACATCAACAGCGTCTTTAACAACATACTTCTAGGAGTCTATTTATGATAATGTAAGTATTCTATATGAAAAACAGGTTTCTCTACCATGCTCCTCACTGCCTCCTGGGTACTCACTAGCAGCACCCTTAATATCCATATCTCTACCAGCAGACTGTTTTTGATAATGATGTTTCTCTCTAAAATGATATATAAGTTTTTATTCCCATATTTGTCACTTACTTTTGAGACCTCACTGGAGGTATCTGATATTCATATTTTCACCAGTAGTCTGAGAAAACCATGCTAGGCTTTTGCTATGATGCTTCTTGAAATTCTTATAGTCTACTAATCACCCAATTCTAAAGCCACCTCTATATTTTAGATATTTGTTACATCAAAACCCTACTTCTGACGTCAAATCTGTATTAGTTTATTGTTGCTACTATGCAAATTAACACAAGCTTAATGGCTTTAAAAATCGTGAATTTATTATTTTACCATTCTGGCAGTCAGAAGTCAAAAATCAGTTTGACTGAGAAAAATTCTAGTTATTAGCAGAGGCAGTTCATTCTAGAGACTCTGAAACTGTGCAAAAATTATGACAGTGAGAAAAATCTGACATAGATGGAAATTAAGAAGTTTCTGAGACAGGTCTCAATCTATTTAGAAGGTTAATTTGCCTCGGTTAAAGATTATGACCCATGACACAGACCTAGGAGGTCTTGAGAAACATGTGTCCAAGGTGGTTGGGTTACAGCTCGATTTTACACATTTTAGGGAGACATAAGACATCCATCAATGCATGTGGGGTACATTGGTTCAGTCTGGAAAGACAGAAGTTTTTGAAGCGAGGGTTTCCAGGCCATAAGTAGATTCAAAGATTTTCTGATTGGAAATTGGATGAAAGAGTTATATTATTATCTAGAGATCTGGAATCAATAGAAAGTAATATCTGTGTTAAGATAGGGGGTTGTGGAGACCAAGGTTCTTGTTATGTAGATGAAGCCTCATAGGTGGCCTTTACAGGCAATAGATGACAAATGTTTCAGACCTTTAAAAGGTGCTATACCCTCAGCTAATCTCTTGAGGATCAGAAAAAGTCCTAGAAAGAATAAGGGATTTCTCTACAGAATGTAAATTTCTCCCACAAGAGATAGCTTTGCAGAGCCATTTAAAATATTTCAAATAAGTATATTTTGGGGTAAAATACTTTTATTTCTTTAAGGGCCTGTTATCTGTCATGTGATGTTAAACCAGAGTTAGGTTGGAATTTGGTATCATACTGCTACAAAGAGTCTGTTTTATAAGTCTTAAGATCTTTGTTTTAATGTTGATGCTGGTCAGTTTGTGCCTAAACTCCAATGGGAGGAGAGTGTAATGAGGCATGTCCAACCCCCTACCCCTTCCCTGTGATGGCCTGAACTAGTTTTTCAGGTTCCTTTGGATCCCCTTGGCTGAGAAGGAGGTTCATTTAGTCAGTTGTGGGGCTTACTTAGAATTTTACTTTTGGTTCACATAGGAAAATTATGACAGTGAAAGAAACTCGATGTAACCGACCCCATCTTGCTTTTAACCTCCAAGCTGCCTTTGTTCATTACTTTGCACAGGCCCAGGTAACAATAGGAGGAATTTAGTTTACAGTTTAACTATGAAACGAAAATGATAATAGCCCCTTCCCAAAACAAAACTCTTCCTGGGGACCAGATTGATTTTGTAAAACTAACAAATTGGCCACGAGATTAGAAACTATGGCTCAGGAGTCATGCATCCAGAGGCCACAAGATTTCTAACCTTTCCAATCACTCCTACGGATAATATTACTATTGTAAAATCTAAGATAGGTGTTTGAGATTTTTTTAATACCCTACATTCTGATGGACCAGCTGGCACCACCCAGATAAGTAAAGTGGCTCCGCTCATTCTACAATCCCACCCAGGAAATAAGACGACAGAAAGAAAAACCTACTTTGACCCCTATGATTTCATCCCCCACCTGGCCAATCAGCTTTCCACACTCAGTAGCCCCCTGCCCACCAAATTTTCCTTAAAAATCCCTAGTCTCCAAATTTTGGGGGAGACTGATTTGAGTTATAAAACTCTGCTCTTCTGTCTAGCTGGCTCTGTTTTTATTAAACTCTTTCTCTATTGTGATAACACTGTGTTAGTAACTTGGCTTTATCTGTGCAGTGGGCAAGAAGAATCCACTGGGCAGTTACAACTCTAGGAGACAATCCATTTCCTTGTTTTGCCCACTTTTGAAGGCTGTCCTCATTCCTTCCTTCTGGCCATCAGATGGCCTTTTTTTCCCCTGCTCTTTCCTTCCATCATTCATTGTTTTCTTTCTCTGCCTCTTTCTCTGCTATCTCCTTATAAAGCCACTGTGATTACATGGAGCCACCTGGATAATCTGACTCATCTGCCTTTCCCAAGATCCTTAACTTAATTACATCTGCAAAGTCCCTTTGCCTTATAAGATGACATATTTACAGATTCTGGATATTAGGATTGTGATATTGTGGGAGTGAAGAATATGTTATTCAGTACACCATATTATATTTCAAATGTGATGTATTCCTTAAGAGATATAATTGCATAAGTTATGAGCCACAGAACATGGCTTTTCGACTACATTCATTAGTTCCACTATAGAACTGAGAACTGACACTTCTCTTAAAAAAATATTTCTTAGGATTGCAACTGCAATGAAACAGTAGAAAATTCTAGAGCCCAAGTAATCACAATATTAAATTAATGCTAAAAATTTTAGGTGAATTTGAAAAACAATGAACATGATTAACATAGATCATTTTAAATTATTGATATGTAAAATAGCATCACACCTTTCCTTTTGTGAAAATAGAAAGTTTAATCAAATGTTGTAGCTCATCTTTCAAGAGTCTCCAGTGTCATCACTGATGAGGAGGGGGAGATTCAGTTCCACTGGAGAATTTTGAGAGCACTAATATTTTTCAGCATAAAGAGTCCTTTTTTCCTATGCTTTCTATTTGTGTTCTTTTTATTGTTTGGCTATTTTGTAAAAAATAAAAATATAATGCAAAAAAGTGCACTCATTTCTGATGGGAAACTATTTAGAACTATAATTAATGCAGGATCTTGTGTGTGTGTGTGTGTGTGTGTGTGTGTGACAGTCTCACTCTGTTACCTAGGCTGGAGTACAGTGGTGTGATCTCAGCTCACTGCAACCTCTGCCTCCTGGGTTCAAGCAATTCTCTTGACTCAGCCTCCTGAGTAGCTGGGATTACAGATGTGCACCACCACGCCCAGATAATTTTTTTGTATTTTAAGTAGAGATGGGGTTTCACCATGTTGGCAAGGCTGGTCTTGAACTCCTGACTTCAGGTGATCCACCTGCCTTGGCTTCCCAAAGTACTGGGATTATAGGTGTGAGCCACTGTGCCTCGCCTAATTAATACAGAATTTGATGTGAGTATACCAAGATCCCCCATCATCTGCTAACAAATTAATGAAAACAAGACATTACCATTGAAAGGATTCCAAGCAATATGACAGAAGAATGCTGGAGGTATTTTAGCATTTTACATTAACTGTAACTTCAAAACACATCTTAAATGGAGACATATTTAAGGTGGACTGAAATTCCCTTAAGGGATTAAAATGTGATAATAACCTGAAAAATTTTTAACAAACTTATTAAAATTAAATAACTCAATCATTTAATTAAATAATCTAATCATTTAATCAAATTAAATCTAATCATTTAATTTAAATAGTTTGATTTAAGTAAATAATTTAATCATTTAATTAAATGATTTAATTATTTAAAATAATTAAAATAAACCATTAATACTTTTTCTAGTTATTTAAATAAATGCTTAAATAATTTATTTTATTTATTTATTTTTCCCTATTAGCAGTATGATGTTTAAGGAAATCTTTTCTCACTTTGGCCGTAAATCATTGAATCCCAATACTGGTATTAGTCTAAAAATGGTGAATTTAATCTTATTTGAAAGTATTACCATTAGATTTGAAAGTATTATTAAAATGCCAAGGCAATGACATATTTTATATAATAAAATATTTGATAAGCTATGTGGTAATAATTTCACTAAAGTGGATGTGATATCTTTTCCTCATGTTGTCGTTGTCCTTTCCAGGAAAAAAATAATAGACTGCATAGATTTTATGAAATTGCTTATATAATTTAGGAAAAAGAAGATTATCTCTACAAAATCAAAATAATCAGACCCAGAATTCACTCTTAAATCCATACACACTATCAATCTTTAAATCTTGTTCATGTCACCTCCAAATTATAGCTCTGGGGGAATCGCTACCTTTCAGTTTTCACCATTTTAGAAAAGTCACAATCATTCTTGTTTAGCTGAATACATTGGATAGCTTCCCTGCTTTCTTTTCCACCCTCTCCACTGAGTAGATAGAGAAATCTTATTTAAAAATGAAACTATGCGATTTTTCAGCTTAAATCAACAGTTTTTCATTACACTTAGAAAGAAATTAAAACCTTTTCATAATGGTTACCTTTAGGTGTCAGCTTGACTGGGCCAAGGGATAACCATATGGATGGTAAAACATTATTTCTGTGTGTGTCTGTGAGGGTGTTTCTGGAAGAGATTAGCCTTTGAATTGGTGGACAGAGCAAAGAGGATTATTTCCACCAATGTGGGTGCACTATCCAATCCACTGAGGCCCAAATAGGACAAAAAGTGAAGGAGAAGCAAATCCACCCTCTGATTGAGCTGAAACATGCCTCTTCTCTCAGGCCTTTGGTTTCCAATGAATTACACCCCTGGCTTTTCTGGTTCTCCAGCTGGCAGAAGGCAGATTATGATTGTGGAACTCTCAGCCTCTTAATCGTGTGTGCCAGTTCCTATAATAAGCCTCCTCTTATATATATCTGTGGATATCCTTTTCGTTCTGTTTCTCTGAAGAACCCTGACTAATATATTTTTACCGTGACCTATAAATAATTGCAGGATCTAACCCAATTCAGTGATTTCATTGCTTAGATCATCCACACTCATTCACTCTTTTGTAATCACAATGACCTTTGGCAGTTCCTAGAACAAACATGCCACATTCTTCATATTTTAAACCCTCTGCATTTATTATTCACTCTCTGCCAAACATTTTTCCACTGTCACCTGGCATGGCTGGCCCCTAGCATCCTGCAAGTTTCAGATGAAACATCATCCCTCCTGGAAGACCATCCTTTTTGTTATTCTGTATCAGAGTCACAGCATTTCCCTCACAGCACTTAAATACCCCATATTTATTTAGAGTCTTTTTTTTTTTTAATGTTTCCTGCACGAGAGTGTAATTCGACTCTGGCAAGAATCTTGAGTGTCCTGCTCATTGTGTTACTCAAAATGTAGAACAGTGAGTCTAATGATTAAATTATGCTGGATGAATAAGAGTGGAGGAATGTTAAATATTTTCTTTGCACTTTACAGTATATTTTATACTAGAAAATATATGTCTCTTTCATGTAAGAAGAAAGATGAGCTATTAGAAAAGAAACAATTTAAAAATATTTGGAATATAGGGCAGAGCTCTAGAGGCAGAGAAACAAAATCAGACAAAAATGAAAAGCAAATAAACACATTTCTCCTTTCCTATTTGGATTTAATAAATCTATTCTTTTGCAAATATGACCTAGCACTGGTTGAAAATGATAATGCATTTCTTGCAATGTCAAAAGCTTTAATAAAACTTGTTTAAGTAGCAGATTTGTGCAGATGTTAGATATGAATTAAATCACAAAAGTTCCCAAAAGGTTTACGATCATTATATCAGCATTCATCATATTCTTTTCTGTGCTTTTTTCTTTGCTTGAATATAGAGTTTCATAATGCTTTGAATATATTTATTTGTCAGTCAATACATATTAGTTACAAAGGGAAAATTAGGTACATGCCATAGTTGAATATAAACCTGATTTCATTATTCCAGTGTTGAATAATTTTCAATAAGTTGCCATTGAGTAATAAACTCCTAGGAAAATATTTACCATCTTATAATATTCGGCCTCTTATTGTCTCTCAAAATACCTGATGCTGACTTACTTTTTTGTTTGCCTTGAAAAGATACCTTTCATTGTAGCCATTTTCCTTCATTGTATCCATCCGCAAGCTTTCTCCTCATGATTCAACATTCAGCACATGTTTAACCTGCTTTGTACAACCTTGTAACTCCCCAGGTGAATTGGGCTTTCCTCTCTGAACTCTCAATTGCATTTTGAATTCTACCTATTCCTATCATCCCAATGCTTTCTTATTTTTATATTTCTCTTCCTTACAATTCTTTAAGCTATCTGAAAACAAACACTTTTTTCTTATCCTAGCATAATACTTAGAAAACTGTGTGTTACAGAAAGGTTTCAGTCTTGAAATACCAAATTGGCTTCAACTGAAAACTATCTTCACTCCTAACAGAAAAGCTAGCAGAGCTAGGAAGTTGCAGTCTGAGGGGTGGGAATTCCCTTAATGCTTAATTGCACTTCCTTAATTTCAAATTATAATTAGCTTTAGGAAGCCTTTGTTGTTTCGATATTTCCCTTCTCATAATTTTTAATGTATCTGTAATTCCAAGAAGAATAATAGGGCAGATCAGTTCTTGATGGGGACTCCTCACATACTGACAGGCTCGTGCCCTCCGGAGAGCTCCTCAGACCCTGGCTATCCTGGGCTTAAAAACCCTCATGCTTTCTGTTTCGCTCTAAACCCTTTCAAATCTACTAATTGATTTTTATTTGGAGGCAGTAGTGATTCAGTTGAAAATGCACTATTTAGGATATAAGTTTTACATCCTTATTTGGTTTGAGAATTTCTTCAATGGATGCCTTATCTTTGGATATAAATACTTAATCGAGATAGATTTTAGATACGTCCATTTTAAAATATTATGTCTATATCACAGGATTTTTTGTTGCCAATTTAATAAGTCAATAAATGTGAAGAATGCTGATGCAGCTATAGAACATTACGGGCAATAAATGCAAATTAGTCAAATGCAAAATTATAAGATTGCTTACATGGCATAGATGGAAAGATTACCTCCAATTCTTAAGACTAAATGTTGTATCTGTAAAATTGTAAATAATAAGAATCATGTAAATTTCAAAATTAAAAAATACTTTGAAGTCATTTTGTTTTCAAATTATATAGAAAATAGCAAGAAAATTGTAGTTAATTAGAAATACCTTAGAAATACATAAATTGCACTGCTATGATGAAATGTATCATGGATTCCATATTTCTGAAAAAATATTCTTATGAAAAATATCCTTAATGAAACAATATAACAAAAAAGATAGTATTACTTTCCTCATGAATTATTCTTGTAGGCATTTTCTAATAATCTATCAATTTAAGAACTATTTTATTTTTTGATTTTTAATATGATTAATATTACATTCACTTTCAGATAATTATAATGTCCTAAATTTTATGAGAAATATTTTAAAAAATTAATATGAAATAGAGGTTTAATTTTTTTGTTTTAATATAAATAATCTTAAAAGCAATATGTTAGAGTTTTATTTTACCATAAGCTTTTCCATAACTCATGCTGCATATTCATTGGATTGCTTGGAAAAAGAGACTACTTATTTGTCAGGAATATATCTCTATGTTTTTCACTTAATTAAGAGGAAAAATTGTTTTCTCCTTGCAAAAATATACAAGACATTTAGAATGTTGCTGTTTATAGCATAGCATATGAAAGATACCTAAAGTAATCCTGATATGGTTTGGCTATATCCCCACCCAAATCTCATTTTGTTTTTTTATTGCTGTTGTTATTTATAATTTATTTTTATTATACTCTAAGTTCTGGGATACATGTGCAGAACGTGCAGGTTTGTTACATAGGTATACATGTGCCATGGTGGTTTGCTGCACCCATCAATCTGTCATCTACATTAGGTATTTCTCCTAATGCTATTCCTCCTCTATCCCCCCACCCCATGACAGGCCTTGGTGTGTGATGTTCCCCTTCCTGTGTCCATGTGTTCTCATTGTTCAACTGCCATTTATGAGTGAGAATATGCGGTGTTTGGTTTTCTGTTCTTGTGTTAGTTTGCTGAGAATGATGGTTTCCAGCTTCATCCATGTCCCCGCAAAGGACATGAACTCCTCCTTTTTTATGGCTGCATAGTATTCCATGATGTATTTGTATCACATTTTCTTTATCCAGTCTATCACTGATGGGCATTTGGGTTGGTTCTAAGTCTTTGCTCTTGTGAGCAGTGCTGCCATAAACATACGTGTGCATGTGTCTTTATAGTAGATGATTTATAATCCTTTGGGTATATACCCAGTACTGGCATTGCTGGGTCAAATGGTATTTCTGGTTCTTGATCTTTGAGGAATCACCACACTGTCTTCCACAATGGTTGAACTAATTTACACTCCCACTAACAGTGTAAAAGCATTCTTATTTCTCTGTATCCTCTCCAGCATCTATTGTTTCCTAACTTTTTAACTTGCATGAGATGGTATCTCATTATGGTTTTGATTTGCATTTCTCTAATGACCAGTGATGATGAGCTTTTTTTCATTGCCAAATCTCATTTTGAATTCCCATGTGTTGTGGGAGGGGCCTGGTGGGAGGTAATTGAAAAATGGGGTGGGTCTTTCCCCTGCTGTTCTCTTGATAGTGAATAAGTCTCATGAGATCTGATGGTTTAAAAATGGGAGTTGCCCTGCACAAGCTCTCTCTTTGCCTAATGCCATCCGTATAGGACTTGACTTTCTCCTTCTTGCCTTCTGCCATGATTGTGAGGCCTCCCCAGCCATATGAAACTGTTAAATCTATTAAGCCTCTTTCTTCTTGGGTACATCTTGGTGCAATGACAACCATCTGCTATCTCTGGTATGTCTTTATCAGCAGTGTGAAAATGGACTAATAAATATCCTCTTTACTTTCTATCTTTTTCCAGTTTCCCCATCACATTTAGTGATTTGGTTTGGCTCTGTGTCCCCACCTAAATCTCATCTTGGAGCTCCCATAATTCCCACGTGTTGTGGGAGGGACCCCGCAGGAGATGACTGAATTATGTGGTCGGGTTTTTCCCGTGCTCTTCTCATGATAGTGAATGGGTCTCATGAAATATGACGGTTTTAAAAACAGGAGTTTCTCTGCACAAGCTCTCTCTTTTTTGCTTGCTGCCATCCACGTTAGATGTGACTTGCTCCTCCTTACCTTCCACCATGATTGTGAGGCCTCCCCAGCCATGTGGAACTGTAAGTCCAATAAACCTCTTTCTTTTGTAAATTGCCCAGTCTCGAGTGTGTCTATCAGCAATCTAAAAATGGACTAATACATTTACTATGGCCTGATTTTCTTGCCTGAAACAATTTATTGTCCTGTTCAGTTTAAACCCATTTTCTCACAAATGATAGTGATGGCAAGTTGTCTCCACACTGACCCGCAGATACATCTTTATCATTATTTTACGTTCTCACCTGATCTTCTTTCAAAGTCTGTATATATTGACTTTTCCATAAACAGAGTGTTTACCTTTAGCTATTGATTTAAAACCTGACATCAAACTATTTTTTAGAGCTCAAAAAATATAAAACGTGTTTAGTTATTTATACTTTAAGTCCTCTTTCCTCCCAGCTTATCCTTTACTAATTGGTAGAGTTCATTGCATTAAATATGCCAATTTTAAAAAAGTGGAAATCATGTAGTTTAGAAAATTGAAAAGTTTGCTAGAACCTGAGACTTGTTAATTGATTTTTAAAGTATATTTTTAATATTTTTTAAAGTACAGATTTTTCTTCTGATTACATTGAAAGAGCTATTTCAAAAATATATTGAAATAACATACATTTTGCAAATAATAATACAATAAAAAATGAATACTATTAGAAATTAAATTTATTAGAAACTGGATAATTAAGAGAAGAAGTCAGGTTGCATTTTGACATTCTGTTTTTCATCTAGAAGTTTGCTATAAGGTCTGCAAGCTAAATAGTTACAGATAATAAGTGAATAGAAAAACAGGCAATAGGGTATAAAGACCTCAAAATTGTATTTAGTTAGGTAACCAACAGACCTCTGATATTCCACTCATGTCTGATGGCTTCACATTTATTATTATGGAAGTAGAAATTATTATGTCAAGCATCTCTGATTCAGTCTTCATGAAAATGAAGAGAAACAAAAGATCACAATAATATTTGTTTAGTCTTTGTAGGAAATAACTTACTAAGAAAATCATGTTGTATTTTCAAACTACTCACTGATAATGTTTTATGTTCTCTGATCAAGGCAGCAAAGCACCAGCTCTCTGTCTGATCCCAAAGTCCAGGTGGGCCAACAGCCCCTTCTGCAGAGACCAGAGGTGTGGGAAGAGCTTCCTCAAACCCCGGAAGATATGGAACACTGGCTTAGATATATAGGGCTCCCCAAGTATGTTTTTGTGTCTTAAGATACCAGTTTACTTTAAATAAGATCAACAGGCTTCTAGGCTGTCCTCTGTTGTCCAGTGAGACAGAGGACAGTGGAGAGAGTGCTGAGTGTTCTGAGAGAGGCCACTGAGCAGGTGCTTGAAGGTCCTTTCAGCCTGGCTCAGTGGGGAGTTGGGGTGTCCGCTTGAGAAAGGAGGCACAGGGTTTAAGTGAGAGGCAGAAGTCATCAGAACTGCCCAGGTATTTTTGGAAACTGAGTGCCCAATGACTAACCAAGTTTACATGACTTGAGTGTTGAACTCAATTAATGTCTATATGTCACCTTTCCTAGTTCTAATCTTGAGACCTTGGGGTCAGAGGGAAGGTGGGAGAAAACTGGAGGCAGAATTAAAAAATTATTTTTATTTTCCATTATTTACAGGAGCAGAGTTTGCAGTGGTTACATATAAAAGCATCATCCACAGATGTAAAATGTATTAATGGAATTTTATTGTGTGCAGGCTCATTCTCCTAAATTGTGCACTTAGAAGATATTAGAAATATTTGAGATAACAAATTAGTACAAAATTAACTACAATCTTTTCCTTTCTTTACATCTACTTAGAATAATAAAGCTTTAACCAGGAACATTTAAATTTTGATTAGTCATTTAATCTATATAATTTCTTGTTTCTGTTGTTTAGAAAACAAAATGTGTTCACCATTTTTGTAAAGGTACTCACCAGCTCCTTCAAATGGTGCCACAGTTCACTCAAGATAAAAACCTCAGAGTTATTCTTAAATTATATTTTTATTACATCCCTTACCCAATTGATCAGCATATCATCTCTACTTTCACATATATCTCAAATCTTCCCAGGTATCATAAGGGTAACATGAGGCCATTCCTAGCATATTTTACTTAAGATTATTTATATTCAAACTCAAAAATTAAATATTTGTTTCAACTGATTTAAAAAGTAAATATGCCTCATTAAAATAAGGACACTGTAATTATCTAGAAGAGAATGTAATATGAGTCATATTGGAAATCTAGAAATAATCCACCTTATTGTCAAAATTACTATAATTTCTCCCACTGACTACAATAGTAACTTTATAGCTCTTCTCATTGCTACCAGTTTTACCCACCTCCTCTCTCTTGCTCCAAAGTATTCTCTAGAGGAGAGCTCCAATGGTATAGAAAATAATAATGATCTCTATGCATTTGTTAAAATCCACAGAACTGTACATAACAAAGAGTGAACTTTACTATATGCAGATTTTACAAAATGAACCAGGATATTGGAGAATCCCAGGAGGAAATGCAGGCTGTGAAAAATAAATCTAACTGTATTACTAATGCACAGCATAATCTCACCAAAAGGGGTCGGGAAAGAGGAGCTAATTTAAGTAACCTTGGAAAGGAGAGTTTTGACTGAATACTGGGAGGCTAAAAACAAAAGAATGGTACATAAGGACCATCTTTCAGCAGTTAATTTGTTTCTTACATGGCTAGGGGTTAATTCTGAAGCTATATAAACATGGGAATTGAACAAATAAATAAATTGGAGCTAACATAATGGGAGCTAAGTTTTGCACTGGCAGAGAAAGTTACACATATTAAAAAAAGCTAGAGTATATCTTGTAGTGCTGGGTCAGGGACAGAAATATTAGTTTGAATTGATGTTTATTCTGATATAGAAATAATAAATAATTATAAATAAGTATAGATATGTGAGCATATATGGGATAATACAAACACACACACACATGCACACACACACACACACATTCATATATCCTAGTTCAGTCTACAGAGATGACCTAGAAACAGTGACAGTCCAGTAGCAGTGAGAAAACCTAGCACACACTTATCTTAATTTCTAAATTCAATTTTCTAATTAAAGGAATGTGGGATTCCATGGAAAAATGGATTCTAGGGATGTGGCTTGAAAAATATAAGAGAAATCTGTGGCATGTTGCAGTGATAGAAAATAAGAAAAAATAAAAAAAAGATGAGGCCATGTCAAAGGGACACAGGAGCCAACTTGAAAGTTCCCAATAGCTAAATCTGGAACAGTTTAAGTAACAATGTAAATAATGATAATCTCAAACTAGAACTAAAATAATAAAGTACATATTTATGAGTCTATATGGATATAAATAAATTACTTATTAAATAATAAATGATTTATTAGATAAATCAATAGAGAAGAGATGAATCTTCCTTAGAGCAGAATTCTAAATGATAAATTTAGAAGAAATGTGGAAATAGAAAATCATGATTAGAAGAGTACCGTAATAATTGCTACAGGCAACATCCACAGGTAAATGCTACTCAAACTATCACTTCACAAATAATTATTAAACGCTGTGTGGCTTCAAAATATTCAGAAATGTTTTTATACTCTCCTCTACGAGGTGGAGCTGAATTTTATTTCTTTTTAGCATGGACTAGACTTAGTGGCTTGCTTCTAACAACTAGTATATGGAAAGTGGTGAGGGATATTTCTTTGATATTCTTTCCTAAAATAAATAATTTCGGTGTAATCATGATACATTAGTCTGACCGTATAATTTATAAAGCAAGGAGATGTAATTGGCTCATGGTTCTGCTGGCTGTACAGGAAACATAGCAGCTTCTGCTTTGGGGGAGACCTGAGGAAGCTTCCAATCATGGTGGAAGGCAAAGGAGGAGCAGTCGTCTTACTACACACCTTTACAAGGCCAGATCTCACGAAAACTCACTATCACAAGTACAGCACCAAGGGGATAGTGGTAAACCATTCATGAGAAACCATCCCCATGATCAAATCACCTCTCACTAGGCCTCACGTACAACATTAGGGATTACAATTCAGCATGAGACTTGGGTGGGGGCACATATCCAAATTATATCACACAAGAAAACATCAGACAAACCCAACTCAAGAATATTTTACAAGACATCTGAACAGTCATGAACAGCAGGGAAGAAAAATAAACTGTCATAGATTAGAAAAGACTTGGAGACATGGTGACATGGTATCTTGAATTAAAAAGTTAAATAGAAAAGGAGATAAGTGGAAAAACTGATGAATTCTGAAAAATCATTGAACAGTAATGGAGCGGTGTTTCTTAGTTTTCATTCAGGGTAACATGGTGATGTAAAATGTTATTAGGGGAAACCAGGTGAAGAATATATGCAAACTTTCAGAATCACCTTGATCACTTTTAAGTGGATCAAATATTGTAAATAAAAAGTTAAAATAATAATGATGTTAACAGTAATAGTCATTATTGTTTTCATTATAATGTTTCCTGCAGAAACCTTGCTGTAGTGTCCCACCACAATCACAGTGACTTCCAAGCTTTCCATATAGACCTTTGGTTGGCAGAACTGAGCTCCTTCCCTTCCTACCTCACTTGCTTACTCGACCTGAGTTGCAAGGATGTTTTGCTGTGTGTTCCAGGCTTAGAGCTTTTAAAATTCCTGTTCTTGAATAAAAATTATCTTCTGAGTACCTTGCCTTATGAAAACATATATATATATTTTATTTCCTATTCCTTCAACCTAGTTTCAATTATCTTTTAAGTGACAAAATTATAAAACCAATCAACTGAATTTTAACATTCACTTAGATATTTTATTATATTGATATTAAATTATCCTTCCTAACTTCTCATTTGCATACAAACCTAGGATATAAAGAATTTAATGAAAACATATTGTTTTCAATAATAAAGTTAAGAAATAAGTGTCTAGTAATGGCTTACAAAACAAATTTGTTCAAAATATAATTGAGTTGATTATATATTCATTTTGTTACACCTTTTAAAATAATGTACTCACCTGGATGATTTAAAATAGATGCTTTATGGATGAAATCTAGCTCCGTCTACTAGGGGCTCTTTATTTTATAGATAAAGCAGAAGATGCCAAAATAGTTTGTGGCAAGGATGGATAATATAGCATAGGCAACTTATGGGAGTCTCAGGACTTATATTTAGCTTCCTAGGTTGTCAAGCTAGTTTACTATTCGCAGTTCCCACAACTTAAAAAAAAAAAAAAAGTCAGGTAGTGTGATGCCTCCAGCTTTGTTATTTTGGCTTAGGATTGACTTGGCAATGCGGGCTCTTTTTTGGTTCCATATGAACTTTGAAGTAGTTTTTTCCAATTCGGTGCTGGAGAGGATGTGGAGAAATAGTAACACTTTTACACTGTTGGTGGGACTGTAAACTAGTTCAACCCTTGTGGAAGTCAGTGTGGTGATTCCTCAGGGATCTAGAACTAGAAATTCCATTTGACCCAGCCATCCCGTTACTGGGTATATACCCAAAGGACTATAAGTCATGCTGCTATAAAGACACATGCACACGTATGTTTATTGCGGCATTATTCACAATAGCAAAGACTTGGAACCAACCCAAATGTCCAACAATGATAGACTGGATTAAGAAAATGTGGCACATATACACCATGGAATACTATGCAGCCATAAAAAATGATGAGTTCATGTCCTTTGTAGGGACATGGATGAAATTGGAAATCATCATTCTCAGTAAACTATCACAAGGACAAAAAACCAAACACCGCATATTCTCACTCATAAGTGGGAATTGAACAATGAGAACAGATGGACACAGGAAGGGGAACATCACACTCTGGGGACTGTTGTGGGGTAGGGGGAGGGGGGAGGGATAGCACTGGGAGATATACCTAATGCTAGGTGACGAGTTAGTGGGTGCAGCGCACCAGCATGGCACATGTATACATATGTAACTAACCTGCACATTGTGCACATGTACCCTAAAACCTAAAGTATAATAAAAAAAAAAAACCGGGTTGTGGGGGAATCTTCATTATAAAAGAAAATTATTTGTTCCACAGATTTTGCATTTTGGGTCTACAGAATTCGTGAAAAAATAAAAGTCATAGTCACACTTAAGGTGGTAGGACTAATCTATGTCCGAAACATTTTTATTGAGATAAATGGGTATAAAAATTTCTAAAGCAGAGACTTTTCACTAAAGTAAGTTGTCTTGCTCCATAAAAACACTTAAGAGTATTCATGAAATATTAGAAATGGTAAAGCTGATAACTAAGTATTAAGGGAAAAAACTATGTACTGCGTATTGATTGAACACAGAAGCAATGACTCCGTCTTTCTAACATTAATAACTTCTTAAATTGCACATTGAAATCCCATCTCATGAATTTATTATTTAAAACTCCAGTAAATTTAATGTTATCTCCAAAGCAACTATTATAGAGACTTAATGGATTTCTTAATTAGGATATAGTATAAATGGTTATAGAACACTAATTAAAATGGAGGGTTTGAGAAGCAGCCAAAATATGAAGAAATTATTCAAGCAATAATTTTATTAAAAAAAGGAAGCTTTATTCAAAACATTTAAAGGAAATGTACAAATCATACACTTCATTTAATCAATGCAATGTTTTCCATGAGGATTAATATGTATTGGTTCCTTCTAAATATATATTCCATTTTACTTTAATATCTCGCAAGTTACCTAATTCATTTTGTTTTATACTTGGATTGTATTAATTATGCAGAGAAATGAAAATACATTTCTATGATAGTGGCCAAATTTGTTTGTACCTCTGGAATTTATTTCTTAGTGTTATTTATTTGAATACAGATTTTCATTATAAATGTATCACTGCATTAATATTTTATCTGGATAACTTTATTTAGTAAATGCTCTTATCTGTAAAAAGTTGATGTGATTGAAACTATTTGGATAAGGATTTTGAAATGAAGTAATAGCATATTATTTGGCATTGAATAATTAATTCCACTCAAAAAGATCTACAAATATTTTATATCATTTATGTTTATATATATTCCTTATTTTTAGAATGTCTTATTAGATAGCAATTTTATATTTTTTACTAGTCTCTGAATGGAAAAAATACTTTGTTCTGTATAAAAGCAAATCATTTTCAAAGAGTTGAAGCAGAAAATGAAATTGATCATAGAACTTTGGAACTGTCTTACAAAACTGAAGACCAGAAAATGCCACTTAAGGTTCATATGGGCTGGCATCTGGAACAGGAGAACTTTTAGGGATGTGGGAGACCTTCTTTGCCTGAATTCCTGTGATTGTAACTTGCATGGGCTGACACCTCTGCTTTGCTGTATGAATCTACTTCATTTCTGTCTTTCTCTGAACTGAATTTACCTCTTTAGTATTCCTGTAGAAAACACATCCACTTCAGCATTCCAGATTTCTCAAGTCCTCAGTTCAAGTAAACCAAGACCTCAATTCAAGTAAACCAAAATGATTAAAATGAATTATGTTTCCAATGCAAAAATCTGGCAAAAAGGATTTGATTGGAAATTTGGGTCAGTGTTCGTTCTTGGTACAGTCAACCATAGTCTGTGGTTTGGATCTGATAATATAAATGGGTAAGTCTTTGTCCGTCCTTTGAGTAAGGTGGTATAAAACATACAGAGAATGCATTAACTATTTCTTGTAAATTAAAATGTTAATATACTTAGGTTTATAAGAATCAATTCTTCAATGTTTAATTGGCATAATTGACTTTAAAGAGTACAAGCATGATAAAATTTTTGTGATTTATATTAAACAAATATATAATATTAGTATATTATGTATTCCATAATAACTCATTTGAGTTGTTTATGATTGAGGCTAGATTTGTTTTAAATGCAGGCTAGCATCAACACCATAATATTTTTAAATGTTAAATTAATGTATTTTCAGAGTTGATAGAGAATATATGATAATTCCTAAAGGTTGCCAGTTTATCTCCTATTTCTAAACAGATATCAGTATCACCTTTTAACCTCTAATAAAAGTGTTATCATCAAGGCCTTTGGCTGTTAAACAATGGATTTTAAAATTATCTATCAAAGAGCCTAAGCCCTTAAGACATTTCTAAGCTATATGGTTAAAAACCAGAATAGTTTCAATATTCTTAGGATTTCAATTAAAATAAAAATAATAATATACTTTATGATTTTGGATTTTAGCTTTTGTGTTGATTTATTTCAACCCACATAAAACATACAATGTTTTCTTCATACAAAACATATTTACTAATAAAATATCTCCCTACACATTACAAACCCAAGACAATATAGCCCTATAATGTTGCAGCAAATATCAAAAAATACTTTGGCATCTTGATATTGTGTATGGCCTGTGTCTTGTCTAGTGAATGAAATCTCCACAGTGATATAAAAAATTTCAAAATGAACAGCTTGCCTCTGAATATCTCTAGAGCAGCCTAGCCGTCTGTATTTTTAAAGCATAATGTCATTTCTGGCACACAAAAAATACTCAATAAATTTCATTGAGTAAACGGTTGAGTAAATGGATGGGGGGGAAGAGCTAAAGTTTAAATCAGAACAGGGATTAAATCAGTCATTAGAAAAGGCACTTGAACCTGTTTCATTAATGGGAATAATCACTTTTACAGAGTTTATCTGTGAAGAAAATCAAATCACATTTCTGAGCACTACATTTCTTTTTGGCACAAGTTGTTTTAGTCTCACTTTTACTTTTTCTTTCTTGGCCCTGGAATCAACTCTCTTTCCAAAGAGCACTAGTTTGTTATAGTTATAGTGGAGAATGGGATTTAGAAGACAAAATTGGCCTGCAAGGTTTACAATTTTTCAAAATTGAAAATTTGGGAAGAAAATCCTATTGGGTTTATAAAGGATTTTTCATAGCAGATGACACTGAATAAATAGTAAATAGTAGAGATTTTTATTAACTCGTTTTTGTTGGTAGTATATACCTCACCTAGTATATAGAATATAGTAATTCAGTATTCACAGCAAAAAATCTTAAAAACATAAATATATATAACAGCTACTGTATTTTATGTGATTGATATGGTTTGGCTCTGTGTCCCCACCCAAATCTCATGTTGAATTGTAATCTCCAGTGTTGGAAGAGGCACCTAGTGGGAGGTGATTGAATCATGGGGGCAGATTTGCCATTCTCGTGATGGAGTTCTCATGAGATTTGGTTGTTTGAAAGTATGTGGCACTTCCTCCTTTACTATTGCTCTCCTGCCAGTCATGTTTTGTGTGCAATCTGAGAAACTGTGAGTCAATTAAACCTCCTTTCTTTATAAATTGCCCATTCTTAGGTAGTTCTTTATAGCAATGTGAGAATGACTAATATAGTGATTTAGGCAGGGATTTGAAATATTAGTGGTAAATAAACTGCTTATTAGATGATTTTAAAGCTGTAGGCAGGGCTTGGTGGCTCATGCCTGTAATACCAAAATTTGGAAAGCTGAGGAGGGAGAATTGCTTGAGGACAGAAGTTCAAGACCAGCCTGGGGAACATATTGAGACCACATCTCTACAGAAAAATAAAAAATAAAAAAAAAAAATAATTCACTTTGGAAAGCCAAGGCAGGTGGATTAGAAGGCCTGAGGTCAGAAGCTCAAGACCAGCCTGGTCAACATGGCGAAACCCCGTCTCTACTAAATATACAGAAATTAGCCGGGCATCTTGGTGGTTGCCTGTAATCCCAGCTACTGAGGAGGCTGAGGCAGAAGAATCACTTGAACCTGGGAGGCGGAGGTTGCAGTGAGCCTAGATTGTGTCATTGTGCTCCAGCCTGGGCAACAAGAGTGGAACTTTGTCTCAAAAAAAAATAAAAATAAAAATAAAAATTGAAAATTATCCGAATATGGTGACATATACCTGGATCCCTTGATCTCAGGTGTTTGAGGTTTCAGTGAGCTATGATTATGCCACTGCACTCCAGCTTGGATAACAGAGTGAGACCCTTTCTCTAAAAAAAAAAAGAAAGAAAGAAAGAAAGAAAACAGAAAAGAAAAGAAAGAGAGAAGCTGTAGATTTTTCTTGCTTAAATATTAGCTTTTTTTGCATTAAAAAAAATTCTATATGTTTTATATACTTACAAAATGTTAAAAAAGACAAGTGAAATGTTTAAAATATCATTAGGTTATATTAGATAATATATTTTCATATTTCATAACTCAATTAACTATATAATTTAAATGTATTAAATATTATAATACATCACAATACACAATATTATATAAATACATACAGTTACATAAAATATTACTATAAGAAATCATCAGTGGGAATTTAAAAATTTACATCTTATTCTGCTTTGGAGAATGAATACTTAGATAATATGTTTTTTCTTTTGAAATAGTCATTTGGATGATCTTTTTTTGATTTGTTTTCTCACGTATAGGTACCAGGTAATTTATATGTTGTTAAATATTAATATTTTATAACTTAAAATTTATTTTCTAATTTCTACATGAAATTTGTCTGAACAATTTGTGTAATAAGAACTCTCCTGCTAAGAGCAACTACATAGGCAGAAAAATAAAACAAAACTACATGCATTATCAGAGGGCAACTAAGACAACTAAGGCTTTGTGTAGACAATCTTCCAGAGGGAGGACAAAAAGAAGAGAAATGTGTTGAGTAGTTCTACTTTTGATTTTTTTTTCTCCCTTGGATTATATGCAGATCTGAAGCACTGGGTATGAAGGCCAAGTAAAAAGCCTTGGTTCTGGGCGGGATCCGCAGTCACATTTCTAGATTACCAGCTCACCCAGGACTTGAGAGACCAATACCCAGGAGAAAAGGAAACCTCAGAGAGGTGAGCCTGAAATTCATGTGCCAATTTCCCTGAGGATTTTGTCAATTCCTGAACTGGCAAAAAGAGTAAAAAACCAAAAGTAGCAGCTAAGATGGTAAAAAGCTTCTAAAAATTTTCAGGAACCACACACACAAACACACACACACACACACACACACACACACACACACACACACACACATTATCTACCACGGAGGAGGACTTCAGGAAACCATTCCAAACTTTGAGTTGAAAATACAAAGGGACTACACAGTTGGATCAAAGGTGAACTAGAAAGGATTAGCCTTCACAAAGCTTGACTTCTAGTCTTAAAATATGAAGATTCCTGACAGAATCAAGGATGCTTGAGAACGCTGACTAATATATGCTATTTTATATATATAAATAAAATTCTTGAATATAATTTTTATACTTTTACTATTAGATAATTAATTTGAAATTTTTAATGTCCTTTGTCACAAGCCTTTTATATGTTTTTATATGTGCCAAATTGAAGATGAATATCTCAACATTACTTTTGAGTAATGTTTTACTGATTTATATGTACTTGTACAGTTTACTCCTCTTTGAGCAATGTGAAACCACAGATTTTTGAATGAGAAATTGACCTTGTCTAATTTAGGACATTATTTTATTTGCAAAAAGCAGAGTTGAAATGTTCTGATTCTGAATATATTTTGAAGGTTTACTCAACAGAATTTGCTGGTAGATTGGCTATGGGGTAGCAAAATGAAAGGAATGATGGATGAACTCATATTTAGCCTAAGCAAAATACACATGTAACAGAATATTCTACATCCTTTGAAATTATTTATAATAGAAATTTTCAGTGACATTGTGGCATAAACTTAATATAATTTAAAAAGAAACATAGGATATATAATTTAAATATAATATGGACTTCATCATGTATGTAATTTTGTAATACAATGAAATCTAAAAGTATTTTAAATATTTAGCACGAGTTATCACTATAGTATTGTGAACAAATTGTTTTATTTATTTTCATTTATCAATCGCTATTTTTAAAAGTAAGCAGTAGGCATGGAAATTCCATATCTGAGTATGTTTATATATATCTATATATACTACAAAGTATAAACAATAATACTATGTTATTGTGTTCCCACAAAGTATACACACATGAATTTATAAATCACATGCAAAAATACATTAAATATCTTATCCAGTATATTACACAAGTGTTACTATAGATGCACACTTTTATTGTAAGAAGTATGTTTATGTCATCACTATGTTTCGGTATCTATTCAGAGTTATATTTTAATACTATCAAAGAACAAGAAAACAGAAACTATCCTGCATTTTTTCAAATAAAAACTTCTGAATAGCAAGGACAATAAATGTAACCTCTGAGAAAGAAGCAAAACATAATATAAGTTTCTTTTCATTAAATGCAAAGAAAATGACAAACGCAGCTTAATCTACCTTGTGGCTATAAGCCCTGCATTTATTTATGCTGAACCTGACAGAATCAGAACTTTCTTTTATGCTTTGAAATGAAGTGCTGAGGTATGAAAAACTACATTCAGATACAACGTATATGATAACAAAGTCAACATAAAATTTCTGAATTAATCTTATATCTATTAATTTCTACCAGTGACTTAAGTTATATCAAATAAATCAATTTCGAATATAACTATTCTTCACATTATAGTACTGTTTAAAGTATAAAATTATTTTGTAATAGCAGTTATTTGCTTACAAAATCAGAAGTCCAGACTTAAGGAAATGCTAAGAGTGAAAAAAAGAATTTGCTGGGCTATCCAGCTACAAAAAAAGGGCATTTCGGCTAGCAAGGAGTTCAGTACCAATAGCAGCAATGATAATATAAACTAACCTTTAGATCAAGTGCTTACTGGATGCCACTCATTGCCCTGATTTTCCACATGTAAGGTCTACTTAATACTGAAAACTAAAGGAGTTGGTACTATCAGTACCAAGTTTTTAAATAATAATTTTTATCAGTATTTCTTAATTTTATTTACCATTTTGAAAATTTTTGTAATGGTTACAATAGAACAGTATAGGATAAAACAGTATAGGAATATTAGGAAACAATCAATCACTGGGCTTGTGACCATTATTTATGAATTTTCTTACAAAAACAGTTTGAAGGTCACTGCCATAAGCCATAAAAGTTATTAAAATTCTTGAGCAAGATAATAACTTGTATTTTAGAATTTTTTTATTTCAGAGTTGTTTCTTATGCTACCAATAGACATTTCGTTTTTAGAAAGAGAGCTCTGACACCCCCAAATATGTTCTGAATTAATAGTAAAATTTAGCTCATTTTAATGTATAAACTTGTATTAATAATAAAAACACATTCGCCTTTTGAAAATTATTTTTTCAGCAATTTGAAAGATTGCTAAAGTCAATTTGCTCAATATTTATTTCAATGGTTTTCATAGATGAAACAGCTCACAAAAACGTGGTTCCAAATAGCAAACTTGACCACAGGCTTGAATGTAAATTACATTAAAACAAGATAACACAAGACAGAACACAAACTAATCTAGAATGTCTAATCTGTGATAAATCCCAACACAATGAAAGCAAATGGATATGGGAGGCAAACCTCTTCTCTTAGGATAATTTACACACTATACTGTGATATATATGCCAAATGAAGGGTACCGTGTCTACCTGCACAAAAGACACACCAATGAAGTACCCTCCCCATGTAACCTGTAGTTTGCAGATCATTCACATCCATTCATTCTCACATCTGCCCTTTGCCCTATTTGTTTCCTGTACTGAAATATTCTTTCCTTACCTACCTAATGAATCTACTCCATTTTCAATATCAACTCAAATGTCACCTCTGAATGGTAATTCTCTGTGCTCAACCTGTACTATAATCCTTTCCTTTCCTTTCTTTTCCTTTTCTCCTTCCTTCCTTTTCCTTTTCTCCTTCCTTCCTTCCTTCTTTCCTTCCTTCCTTCCTGTCTTCCTTCCTTCTTTCCTTCCTTCCTTTTTGTTTTAGACAGAAAGGATCTCACCCTGTTGCCTATACTGGAGGGCAGAGGCGTGATCATAGGTCACTGCAGCCTCGAAGTCCTAGGCTCGACTGATCCTCCTACCTCAGCCTCCTGAGTAGTGGGGACTACAGGCATGCACCACAATGCCCAGCTAATTTTTTTTCTTTCTTCACAGAGACAGGGTCTCACTATGTTGCCCAAACTGGTCTCACACTTCTGGCTTCAAGCACTCCTCCCACCTAAGCCTCCCCAAGTACTGGGATTAAGGCATGAGCCACCACACCCAGCTCGTTCTGTGATTTCTAATGTCTTCCTTTCTAGGCCGAGTTCTTTGCATTACTGCATAAACACAAACTGCTTGATAGGTGCTTGCTGTCATATTCACAAGACGCACTTAAATGGTCAAAAACTAAATTATGAAAATAATGTTTCAATGTAGAAAAGTAGACTAAGAACTAGAGACACTCAGACTCCCAAGTTATTTTTTCCTAAAGATATTCTATATTAAGGATATTTTCTTTTGTTGTTGTGATTAAAGTGGACAGCTTACTCGGCAACACTGAGCCAATTCAACATTTGATCATATCTAGATTTACTCAAGAGTAATGTCCTGTCGTTTCTTATCACCACCATTAGCAGTGCACAACTTCTTATTAGCCTTATCACCCATTGTTATGATAAACGAAACACAAAACCATTCACCCAAAGCAGCTGTCTTTAGAGGGTAATAGCTTCTTTATCTAGCTGCAGCAACACTCTTGACTTTGACTAAAGACTGAAATTTTATTCTAACCACTATCAGACAAGGCAACTGCAAAGGTATTCTTTGTTTTTTTTGTTTTGTTTTGTTTTGTTTTCTGCAACTTCCAAATTCTGAAGAAAAACTTATTTTGTAGAAGAAATACCAACATTACAAATGCTTAATATTTCAGATGACTAAATCTTAACACTTTCCTAAAACACTTAAGGTGTCTAAATGTTTTATTTCTCTTGTTCATATTTGAATGTTACTAATTATATGAAGCCTTATTTAACTTAATTTAAAAATAAACATTTTTTGGTAGGAAGGTATTAAATGAAATTAAGTCTTTTATTTGATGTACATATAACTGGATAGATGTTCACATGTTCTTTTGATATCTTAGTTATCTTAATTTGTAACTTAACTTGTTCCCAAATAATTTTTGAAGTGGTAATATACCCATTTTTTGAAAACCTCTTAGCTTTGGACACACAAAAATCATTTTTAAGATGACAAAACAAAGATAATTTATATTTTTAAAAAATTCAAAGAAAGAAATCTTTATATTTTTTCTCACATATCGAAAATATAGTGCTATAATTACAAAGCACAACATTAAGATGTAAACTATTTGAGTAAATATATTTTTGCTCTTCTAATAGTGAATCTCATAATTTTCATTTGAATTAATAGGAATTTTGGCAAGCAGAAATAAATGTGTCATAAGCTGTATCCATTCAATCTGCTACTGCTCAAATAATTCAAAACTCCTTTTCTTGAGATGATTTTGGAAACTTTTGTCTTTTCCTTTTTTATTTAATATTTTGTACATTTAAAATTGTATGTATATCATAAATCTAGTATGTGAAGAAAAATGAAGTGAATGTTGAGAAACTCAGTAATAATTATTTTGAGAATATTTTGTTGTATATATGTAAGATATAGTATTTAGAATTGTTCTTACTGTTGGAGTGTCTGTAAGAAGATGTAACTCTGATAACTTCCAGTTTAACCAATATCAATGGGTTACTTTTATTGAAAAGAAAGAATGTATTATATTCCAAACCTTTAAAAATTGCAGCTAAGGTACTTCTATACTATAACAATCTATAATGAAATTACATATACAATTATTTTACTTTTCAAAAATCAGAAAAAAAAACATAAAATAAACAATATCTTACATTAGAAATAAAGCACTGGAGTTATTCTAAATTTTAGCTATTTAAGTATGCAATTTGTTAACGGCTTGAATTTCATAATAAGTACAACAAAAGCTATCCATGTTAAATAAGACATTATCTGGAATTAAAGACTGCTTGATGATAGTAGGTCACACCCACTTTATTCACTAGACTATATAAATTCAACTTATTCCAGGTTTATACCACACCCTGGGAATCATGTAACTATAGTCCAAGACACACATTAAGAAGATGCTATTTTACATTTCCCTGAAATAAAAATCTACAACTGTCTGCCTAAACAATCTATTCTACCTTAGACATTTATATATAACATATTTTTTGTAGCTTTGAAATTATATTGACTTTGTCTGAATTATGAAACCTGTTTGAAAGCCTCCAAATGCCTCCAAGGAAAGCAAAACATTGAATGGCACATCCTGGGCATCAGTTTACCTACATGAAAAAGCAAAAATATGGTGATTTTCATGTTTCTAATCTTAAGAGTATCAGAGATTGGTGATGGAGAAACATTTTTGAAAGGAGTATCCCTCTTGTTCACAGTGTGGAACATGAAGTCAACTGTACATCCCTTTTGTTGGTTTCATCACTTTATAGCCTTGCATAAACATAAAACTATCAAAAACTCAGAAGATATGTCAGAAAGAGTTGCTGTTTTCTACACATTTCCTGTGAATAATTAGACAGTTGTGTTCTTCTCTTTTTCAGAATAACGTGATTCTTAAGTTTTTTTAATTCTGTACCCAAATGAAGCATTAAAATCAGCTTTATCTCTGAAAAGAGAGAGGAAGAAAATAATATATCGTTGCTCTGAATCATATTTTGTCAGCTTCATGGATGCCCTGGAAAGGCAAGATTAAAATTAAGCAAATTACTCTTATAAGAATTATAAATGCCAATCAGAACAACCAAGCCAGGGATTTCTGTAGCACCTGTCTCTATGAATCCCCACTGAATTTTACTCATTTGTTTTTTAAAACTGCATGGAAAAAAATCCTTGAAAAATATGATTTTCATAGGACTTGGTAAATATCTTGCTTGAAGCAAAAAGGAAAACAAGTCAAGATCCTAAAGCATAGAGAAGAAATATATATTAAATTGTAACAGAAAACAAGATGATGGTCATGCTTAAAAAGATGCATTGATCTATCTGTGTTTCTAAGACAAATATAGAATCATCTGCAGATAGCTGCAAGGCCAACTAGAATGTGGTTAGACCTAATGTTTAAGTGAGAACATCGAGTTTTGCTATAAGATAGCAGGGAAATTTCAAGAAATAATAAAGTAAAGGAAATAAGAAGAAAAGCAAAGCACCAAGAAGGCATGTATAGAAACTACTACCAAAAATGTTCAAATAAAATAAAAACCATAAAAATGATTTAAAGAACAATCTATTGTAATAAAATAATTCATAAATAAAACATATTGGAAGTATTAAAACTAAGTTTAAGATGTTACTATTCTCTCCAGGTAGGTTATATTGCAAAATCTACCATTGCTTTAAGGGAAGCAGAGTATAAAACTTTAGAAAATTTGCAACCTGACAATGCAATAAAGGAGAAAATCTCATTTTCTGAGGAGAAATTCAAGCCAACTGCAGAAATTTGCATAAGTAAAGAGGAGCCAAATGTTAATCCCCAAGACAATGGGGAAAATGTCTCCAGGGCATGTCAGAAGTCTTCATGGCAGCCCCTCCCACCACAGGCCCAGAGGCCCAGGAGGAAAAAATGGTTTCATAGGCCAGGCCCAGGGTCTCTTTGCTGTGTGCAGTCTAGGGACTTGGTGTCCTGCATCCCAGCCACTCCAGCCATGACTAAAAGGGGCCAAGGTACAGCTCGGGCCATGGCTTCAGAGGGTGCCAGCCTCAAGCCTTGGCAGCTTCCAAGTGGTGTTGAGCCTGTGGTGCAGAGAAGTCAAGAATCGAGGTTTGGAAACCTCCACCTAGATTTCATTGGATGTATGGAAATGCCTGGTTGTCCAGGCAGAAGTTTGCTGCAGGGATGGGGTTCTCAGGGAGAACTTCTGCTAGGGCACTGTGGAAGGGAAATGTCAGGCTGGAGCTCCTACACAGAGTCCCTACTGGGACACTGCCTAATGGAGCTGTGAGAAGAGGGCCACCATCCGTCCTCCAGACCCCAGAATGGTAGACCCACCAACAGCTTGCACTATGTGCCTGGAAAGATGTAGACACTCAACACCAGCTGGGAGGGAGGCTGTACCCTGCAAAAACCACAGGGGCAGAGCTGCCCAAGACTATGGGAACCTACCTAGTGCATCAGTGTGACCCAAATGTGAGACATGGAGTCAAAGGTGATCATTTTGACGGTTTAAGATTTTACTGCCCTGCTGGATTTTGGACCTGCATGGGGCCTGTAGCCCCTTTGTTTTGGCCAATTTCTCCCATTTGGAATGGCTGTATTTACCCAATGCCTGTACCCTATTGTATCTATGGAGGAACTAATTTGCTTTTGATTTTACAGGCTCATAGGCGGAAGGGACGTGTCTTGTCTCAGATGAAACTTTGGACTGTGGATTTTTGATTTAATGCTAAAATGAATTAAGACTTTGAGGGACTGTCTGAAAGGCAGGATTGGTTTCGAAATGTGAGGACATGAGATTTGGGAGGGGCCAGGAACAGAATGATATGGTTTGGCTGTGTCCCCACCCAAATCTCATCTTGAACTGTAACTCCCTCAATTCCCATGTGTCATGGGAGGGACCCAGTGAAAGGTGATTCAATTGTAGGGGTAGGTCTTTCCTGTGCTGTTCTCATAATAGTGAATGAGTCTCATGAGATCTGATGGTTTTGGAAATAGGAGTCTCTTTGCACTAGCTCTCACTCTTGCCTGCTGCCATCCATTTAAGTTTTGACTTGCTCCTCCTTGCCTTCCACCATGATCGTGAGGCCTCTCCAGCCATGTGGAACTGTAAGTCCATTAAACCTCTTTTTCTTCTCAGGCTTTAGTATGTCTTTATCAGCAGCATGAAAGTGGACTAATACACATGGTGTCAGCATTTGCTTCTGGTGAGGGCTTCAGGAAGCTTTTACTCATGGTAGAAGGCATAGCAGGAGTAGGGGTACATGTGTCACATGGCAAGAGAGGGAGCAAGAGAGAGAGGGGCAATGCTAGACTCCTTTTAATGACCACATCTCAGAGAACTCATTATTATGGGGAGATCACCAAGCCATTCATAAGGGATCTGCCCCTATGACCCAAATACCTCCTCTTAGGCCCTGTCTTTAACATTGGAAATCACATTTTAACATATGATTTGGAGGGAACAAACATCCAAACTGTGTCATGTTTCCTAAAATTCATATGTCAAAAACCTAATCACCAATGTAAAGTCATTAGGAGGTGGGTCCTGTGGGAGGTAATTAGGTCATGAGGCCTTCATGAACGGGATTAGTGCTCCTAAAAACTAGACTTCAGAGAGCTGTCTCTGAACATGAAAATACATTCCAGCACATGAAAACACAGTCGTTTCCTCAGGAGAAGGTGTTGTTTACATGAACCAGAAAGCAGGTTCTCATCAGACACCAAATATGCCTGTGTCTTGGTCTTGGACTTCCCAGCAACCAGAACTCTGAGTAACACATTTCTGTTGTTTATAAGATACTTGGTTTATGGTATTTTGTTATATCACCCTGAACAAATTAAGACAGTATCCAATTACCTACTTGCTTACAACAGAAAGATTAATAATTATTGTGGTGTTGATGACATATTTGTGAATCAACAAATTCTAGGTTTGTTTGTTTTTCTTCTTTTTTTTTGAGACAGTCTCACTCTGTCACCCAGGATGGAGTACAGTGGTGCAGTCTTGGCTCACTGCAGCCATCGTCTCCCAGATTCAAGTGATTCTCCTGCCTCAGCCTCCTGAGTAGCTGGGATTACAAGTGCACACCAGTACGCCTGGCTAATTTTGGTATTTTTAGTAGAGATGAGGTCTCACCATGTTGGCCAGGCTAGTCTCAAACTCCTGACCTCAAATGATTCACCTGCCTTGGCCTCCCAAAGTGCTGGGATTATAGGCATGAGATGCCACGCCTGGCCCTGTTTCTTTTTCTTTATTTTTACCATCAACATACACAGTGAATATGTTGATAAAAAGCAATGCAATTTTGGAAATTGTACTCCATGATATATATATATATATAAATTGCCTGGTAAGTATGGAAATGTTTTATTTTATTTTATTTTATTTTATTTTATTTTATTTTTTGAGACAGAGTCTTGCTCTGTTGCCCAGGCTGGAGTGCAATGGCATGGATCTTCACTTACTGCAACCTCCGCCTCCTGGGTTCAAGCCATTCTCCTGCCTCAGCCTCCTGAATAGCTGGGGTTACAGGCATGCACCACCACGCCTGGCTAATTTTTTGTATTTTTAGTAGAGATGGGGTTTCACCATGTTGGCCAGGCTGGTATCGAACTCCTGACCTCATTATCCGCCCACCTCGGCCTCCCAAAGTGCTGAGACTACAGGCGTGAACCACAGTGCCTGGCCTATTTTTTATATATATTTATATAAAAACATCTATTTATTTATAAATGTTTATATATATAATAGATATTAATTTATTTGATCTTGTTTAAAATTTATTACAACTATATTTTATAAAAACATACAATGACAATACTTTTTTTTGCTAAAATAATCAAGTACTTTATTGAAAATACCCTCAATTACGTAAAGCACAAAAAGGAACTATTTACATACACCAGTGACCACAGGAAGTGTGTGAATCAAGAGACCACCCAGGTAGAATAAAGGTATTATTTATGATTAACTACTCAAATATTCTCATTCTTAATTACAGTTGAGTGTTTAATTTTTTAAAATTAACTGTAAACTATTGTTCAGTCATTTATTAACCTTTACCAGCAAGAATGGCAATCATGGAATTGACAGAATATATTTGTTTGAGAATGTTATATTAGATTGAGCCAAAAGAAATTTCTAGTATCCTATTTGTTTTTTTTACCATATTGATAACTTTATATGCTTCAATAAAAGGATTTTGTTCATTTTACCCTAAAATATGTTTGTTTAAGGAAGATGAGGTTTTTCATTTAAGATGTAAACACTTGCACTATCTTTGTAAAAATTAAACTCTCTCTGTGTGTGTACATATACTTGGCTGGCTCTCTCTTACACCTATAGTAAAAAATAAATTTTCCACTATGTATGTATGTAAAAAAACACAAAGTAATTGCATGGTTAATAAATACATATTGAAGTGTTATATGAGATATAGAACAAATTATAATATTTAGAAAAATCAATAAATTCTTAAATATTACTAAAATATTTCTTAAATATTTTGAATGCATTCTTAAAAACTTAGTGTGAAATAGTTTTATATGTAGCAGATGTCTCCCAATTATATTTCTAAATAAATAAATATTAAAAGATTAATGAATTGGTCATGAAAAAAATGCATGTTACAGAATATTAGTGTATCCTTTTTTCTTACCTATGTAATGACTTTATTTTATTATTTTTTTATTATTATACTTTAAGTTCTAGGGTACATGTGCACAAAGTGCAGGTTTGTTACATATGTATACATGTGCCATGTTGCTGTGCTGCACCCATTAACTCATCATTTACATTAGGTATCATTGCATAAGCTATCAATGCAATGTAAGATCCAAGAATATAAAATATGAGCTTAATAGCTAAAAAGTGTTTTGCTGATTTGGCAAAGAGACACATATTTTTATTGAAATAGACACTATGCCTTTACAAATCAAGTTTCTGTGGCATATGGAACATTAGATGAAATAATATAAAACATAAAATATATACTTATATTAAATAAATATAAAACATGATTCCATGACTATATAGTTGTATTAGTCCATTTTCATGCTGCTGATAAAGACATACTCAAGTCTGGGGAAAAAAAGAAGTTTAATTGGACTTACAGTTCCACATGGCTGGAGAGGCCTCAGAATCACGGCGGGAGGTGAAAGGCACTTCTTACATGGCATCAACAAGAGAAAAAATGAGGAAGAAGCAAATGGGGAAACCACTGATAACCTATCAGATCTCATAAGACTTACTCACTATCAGAAGAATGCCACGGGAAATTACCTCCTTCTGGGTCCCTCCCACAACACATGGGAATTCTGGGAGATACAATTCAAGTTGAGATTTCAGTGGGGACACAGCCAAATCATATCAATAAATAACTAATTTAACAGGGAAATTTTTGACAAACTAATCAAATTAGAAGATTAATTTTGTTTTTAGCTTTCTGAAACCCAACACATAAAGAGATGTTTCATTATTATTATTGTAAATAATAATATTTAATACTTTAGTTAATATTATAAATTTATTACAAATAAAAATGGTTTAATGTGTCACATGCTTTTAGTTTTGTAGAATTTGTTTTGTTTTTCTGTAGAGACAAAATTTTCCCTGGCATTAAATCTTATTAAAAATAAAAGTAGCACATGGGTCATTTTATAAAGTAACATAATAAACATTATACTCAATTTTATTTTTGCTGAGCATGCATAAAGTAGACATGCTTTATAATGAATTTCATCGATTCAAATGCATATTTTGTGGAATCATAGCCACGCCAACAGATTGCTATAGAGAGCTAGAGCACACTAAACCAAATATAGAGTTTTGGGAGGCTTAAGTTGATAGAAACAGAAATGTTAAAAACATAAAGGAAATCTAAAAATGTCCCTTATATCATCTTTTAGGTCATATAGACAGTTTTAAGTGGATTCCAAGATTTTAAGAATGCAGTCTTAATCTTACCTCATGTATTTGCTAATTATGTTTAGCATGCCACACCACTACAAAAATGTTAATTTTTATAGTTCTGGCTCCTTATTCTCCCAACTCAAGCAATAAATTCTCATATTTTTGGGTTCCAGGCATCTCACTTTTGAAAAGAAAGTGGTTATCAATATGTGCATAGTATGCTACTGTTATTAAATCATTAGTGGACTCTTGAATCTTTTTTACAGTGACTTTCCAGGAAATAAAAATGGATTCAGTTTGATCTTCAGCAAATCTGGAATAACGTGCCATTCCATGATAACACTATATATTATACAGTGATCTTACCCATTTCCCATCGTCTTGTTTTACAGAATAGATTTGATCTTATCACCATCTAAACCTCACCAGTGTAGACGTGTGCGTGTGTGTGTGTGTGTGTGTATTGAGAGAAGGTCTTTTTCATTTTATTTACTTACAGATTCTCAAAGACAAGGCAATTATAGTTCTCTTAAAATATGTAATTTGACCTACCTACTGCAAGTAATATGTGCGAGACTTTTCTGCAATAGATTATATTTAAAATGATATTTTAAAGAAATTTCTGAGGTATAGATGTCCTTCATTGCAAACTGGCATAGTTGTATATGCTTAAGAAATAAATATCAAAGATCAAGTTTACAGACCTGAAAGCTAAAAATGTTGACATATCTTTGTTTTCCAGGTAGGTCAGCCTACCATTTCTGGTAAATAAACCACATACATTCTAAAAGTAATAAAAAGAGCTAAGCTACATATCTGTCCAAGGACTGATATGAATGCCTATATGAAACCCCCAATTTTTTTTCACAAATCACTGAAGAAATTTAAATTTGTCATGGAAAAATAAATAATGATAATACTACCCATAGACTTAGCCATTAAAAATTGAATGATTCTTATTACAATATGTGATTTTGAGTAGTGTTACCACTTCTTGTGAAGTTGGCTGAAAAATGTGCTTTCAAATATATTTGGCCTACTGGACATAAATATTATCTATTGTTTACATTTTAAAATAAGAATTTATAATATTTACCACACATCACAATTTCACATTTAGAAAAATAAATGATTTTTAAAGCATGCTAACAACATAGATAAAGATAATTGTTATTTTCTCCAGCAGATTCTCTGAAAAGTAACTGTTTTATTGTCATTTGGCACAGGATAGTTTCTTCGCATTTGAAGCACTTATAACATCACTGTACTTTTTATGGGAAATGGTATGATACTGGAATATTAGCCTTAGGAGGGACTATGTGATATTATTATCTCTTGGCAGAACCTTATCATGGAGAGTATGAGAATTCCAGAAAGAACAGGACTACCAGGTTGCTTCTAAGAAAGCTTATGTCATGCTCTAATGCTGATGTGTGATCATTCTGTAATCTAGCTGGTTAGTGATCCTTAATCAATTTAGTCATTTTAGCACTTTTTTTGGTGAATTAATTCTTTAGACATATTTCCTTTTTGTCTCTGTTTTGAAATAATATTTTAGAGTTAAAATCTGAGAATAAATTTTATATTGCAAATTGTCTTTCTGTAGCAAATTAAGATAGGAGATCCTCCAGTATCAATCAATAAGTTGGATATGTAATATGCTTGTTTCATTAGTACTTGAAATTTAAAGTGAAATCTTTAATGATAATTAAAAGAAAGAGTAAAGCTGAGTGCAGTGGCTCACACCTGTAATCTCAGCACTTTGGATAGCTAGGGTGGGAGGATTGGGTGAGCTCAGGAGTTTGAGACCAGCCTGGGAAATATAGAGAGACCTTGGGTCTATAAAAATTAAAAAAATTAGTTAAGTGTTGTGGCTCATGTCTGTAGTCCTAGCTACTCCAGAGGCTGAGGTGAGAGAATCGCTTGAGCATGAGAGGTCGAGGCTGCAGTAAGCCATGATCACAACTTTGCACTCCAGCCTGGCCAACAGAGCAAGACCCTGTCTCAAAATAAATACATCAATAAATTTTTAAAATAAGAGTATATGAAAATCACAAATCTTCATAATATAAACAAGAGCAACAATGGAAAATAACACTTATCTTAGTGGATTTTAAGGTAGTTAAAGACATGGACATTCAAAAATATTATTTTACCCAAATATTTGGCGTGCCTGATTTGACTATTTTAAATATAGCATAGCTAAACACACCCTCTTTAATTAATTTTTAAATATTTATTTAACCCAGACACTCACAAATTCTTTTTACTGACTGAATAGATAAATGTTTCTAATTGCATAACAAATAAATTTTTAGTGAGGACAAATGTGATGTGCAGTGAACAAAAATATTCAAAAAGATAATAGATTAAAGGAAATGCATAATGCATAAATATATATATATATAAAGGAAATGCATAATGCATAAATATATATATATATATATAGAAAGAGAGAGAGAGAGAGAGAGAGAGAGAGAGAGAGAGATACACACTCTCTGTCACCCAGGCTGGAGTGCAGTCGTGCAGTCCTGGCTCACTGCAATCTCTGCCTCCCGGGTTCAAACGATTCTTGTGCCTCAGCCTCCGAAGTAGCTGGAACTACAGGCACATGCCACAATGGCTGGCTAATTTTTGCATTTTTTTGTAGAGACGGGATTTCGCCACATTGGCCAGGCTGGTCTCAAACTCCTGACCTCAGGTGATCTGCCCATCTGGGCCTCCCAAAGTGCTGGGATTCCATGCCTGGCCTGGAAATGCATATATATTTTTAAAACTTAGTATATGGAATTATATGGAAATATTAATTGCAATAATGTACTGTGTATTTAGATAATTCAATATAAATTAAATAGAATATAAATGAAAGTTAAATTTTAAGTTAAATTTAACAGCAAAAATGATAAGTTAATTTTTACAGATTTTGAAACATTTTTAAAGTTTTGTTTGACAAGTATCTAAAATTTCCTGAACCCAAGGGCCAGCTAATTAAAATCCACTAAATTATGGCCATTTTATAGGATCACTGGGAGTCAGGAGAGCTCTTATTGCAAATACTTCAAAATAAAAAATTATTCATCACAAAGAAATAGGATTATTAGCCCATAAAACTTGTTTAAAACAAATAAATCCAAGTTTGAGGATAAAATGTATGTTTTACATATTTATCTGTAATATATACACATAAATGCACATATTTGGCATTTTGTAGGTCTGTACACGTAGCACATTTTCTATTTGAAGGCTCTTTTTCGAAAGGGAGTCTTGCTTGGTTGCCCAGAGCTGGAGTGCAATGGTGTGATTCCGGCTCACTGCAACCTCCGCCTCCCTGGTTCAAGCAATTATCCTGCTTCAGCCTCCAGAGTAGCTGAGATTACAGGCACACCTCACCATGCCTGGCTTATTTTTGTATTTTTAGTAGAGACTGGGTTTCACCATGTTGGCCAGGCTGGTCTCAAACACCTGACCTCAAGGGATCTCCCTGCCTCAGCTTGAATTAGAACCCTATTTTACACATGAAGTTCTAAAAAGCTAAAGAAAAATATTCTAACCTATTTATGAAGCAAATTCTATCCATGGCATTCTAAAAAATTGAGAACATTATGAAAATGATAAATTATTATATGTATGTCTAAATATCCAAATTTTAAATATAAGTTAAATCAAATTTTAGAAATATATACATTTCTACTGTGTAACAAATGAGTTATAGTATTGGGGATCCCCAAAACCAAAACTCCTCTGAGTATACTATTTACATATACTGTACATTGTTCAAAAATCTTCTGTTATTTGATATCCAAGTGCTTTCAAACACTGAAAAAAAAGAACATTCTTTTTGGAAATGAAAATTTACAGATGCAGTGTCCTCTATAGAGGACTACTTTATCTCTGCTTAGTTCTTGCCTGTATCCTTCAAATTAGTATTAAATTTAGTGGTGATAAGATCTACATTTTAGTTTTCTATTTCTGCCATAAGAAATTGCTACAAATTTGGAAGATTGAAAACACAAATTTTATTATTTTACATTTCTGTAGGTGAGAACTCTGACATGGCTTTCCCTGGGCTAAGACCAAGCTGTTGTCAGGCTGTGTTCATTTCTGACTTTCTGAGAGCTTTAGGGGAGAATCCATTTTTCTGCACACTGAAGTTGTTGCTAGAATTTGGTTCTTGGCAGTTGTAGAATTGAGTCCCCCATTTTCTGTCTGTTTGCTGAGGGCTGTTTCGAGCTTTTAGAGACCACCCATATTCCCTGATTCGTGGTCCCTGCCTACATTGTCAAAACCAGCAACAATGAATGGAATTCAGGAGTCTCTCTCACACTTAGAATCTCTCGTTTTGTTCTGTCATCACATCTCTCTAACCGGTTCTTCTGCCCTCCTCTTTCATTTCTAAGAGCCCGTGTGATTTTCTTGGTCCCATCCAGTTAATCTCAATAGTCTTCCTATTTTAAAGTCCATAATCTAATTCCATTGGGAAAAATTATTTATTCATGTAACATAATTTATTTACAAAGGCCAGGGATTAGGCCATGGACATCCATAGGGGATGTTCTTCCGCCTATCATAATCTGTAATCAGTTGAAATCTGCTTTGAGAATTCATTCCATAGTGTTAACACAACAGAGAGATCCTACAAGAACATTTACCATGGACTTCAAAGTGTTAAGACCTCAGCGGCTTTACACTTGCTCTTCCCTCTACCTCAAAAGTGTTTCCATGTTTGCTCGAATAATGTCCCTATCTCTGTATGGTGCAGGTCTTAACGTAAAAAGGATTTCCTATTCATATGTAAATTAACCACTGGTCGCATTTACTATTTATCTGATTACCCCAATTTATTGTCTTCATAACACTTACTACTGTCTAAAATTATCTGGTAAAATGAAAATCTAGAAAATAACAAGATTATAAAAAATAAACAGTAACTACACTTTATACAATTCTTGCTTGAATTAGAAAAACAAAAGGCTACTTGATATTCTTACAGGCGATTAGAATAGAACAGGGTTTCATGGAAAAATCAATCTGTGTAAGAAAACAAAATCCAATATAAAATGTGTTATAGTGGCAATGCATTGTAATAAAAGCTTAATAAAATAGCAATCTAAATGGAGTTATATTAGAAGAGACAGGTAACTAACTAGAAGTCTGTTTTTCAAGATATAGTTCAAATAGTAGGTCTATATATTCTACATATATTATCATATATGTAGGAACTTCCCATTGAAGCTCCTTTTTATTATCAATGGCTTGATATTATTATTTTAAATAAATGAATTAGACATATAAAATTCTAAGTTTATAGATTATTATTACTAACTAAAAAAAAATTGCTTTCAAATTTGCCTCTTACCTGCAAAAGAGGCAGGTGTATTAGGAGTAAAATGTTCTATTTTCCTGTGGCTAGTGGTAAACATTTCTTGAATCTTTGGCTCTTAGAAGTTCATTGCTTTTTACAGTAAGTCATATTAAGCACTGAACAATTTATGTTAAAATCATTGCTGAAAGCTCGGTGTGGTGGCTCACACCTGTGATCCAGCAGTTTGGGAGGCTGAGGTGGGTGGATAACTTGAGCCTAGGAGTTCAAGACCAGCCTCGGCCACATGGTAAAACCCCATCTTTGCAAAAAATAAAAAAAAATAGCCTGGCTTTGTAGTGCATGCCTGTAGCCTCAGCTATTAGGGAGGCTGAGGCAGGAGGATTGCTTGAGTCCTGAAGGTGGAGTCAGTCTGCAATGACCCAAGATCATTCCACTGCACTCCAGCCTGTGTGGCATAGTGAAATCCTGTCTCAAAAAAAAAAAAAAAAAAAAAAAATCACTGAGTCTTCTTTTACACATAGATATTAGGAAATATGTACTTCCACTACAAGTACTACCCAAATAAAATATTACAAATTATATTAATTGATAGAGTTATAAATAAGCTAGAAAATATAGTAAATGTTATTTACTAAACATTCATAAAATGCATTTTTCCAAGTCAGTGTCCTTTCATTTAAAATCAAAAACTAAAATGTTTAATATTTTTATTTTTTACATTGAATAAGAATAATGTTACCTTATCATTTAAATTTTAATTCAAATCTTCATTAAATGATTTTGAATGTTTAATGAATATTTTAAATGAACCAAGCTGCAACTATTAATCTTTATGAAACAGAATAGGAATGTACTAGTTTAATATTATTAACTATTATTATTAACCATTATCTACTACAGTCTACATTTAGAAAAAATAATGCTCTAATGTCATTGTTTAAATTTATACTTAATTACCAATACTTAATTACCAGTTCATATTTCATTACCAAAGGAGTTGGCCATTTTTAATATTTGGGTTAAATCAAATTACATCATAATTCATTTTACTTTATTTCATTCTAATATGTATAATCTTAGGATTTTATATTTAATTTTAATTGATGATATGAAAAACATAGGAAATCTATTTTTAATATTGAAATTTCAATAAAATGTCACTTTAAAATAACATTTTAACATAAAACTTTTAGTATTTAAATGCTAGAGATTCATCTAAAAATAGAATCAAGTACATTCACAAATACTGAAGAATAAAAAGGACAAATATGTGGATCAGATAGCTTCTGACTACAGATTATCAAAAATATTCTCATCTGTCTATTAGATGTTCTCACCTAGAGTTTATAGAGCTGAAATACTGCATTTAAAAGAGCTTATAGTCAAAATTTCAATATATAGTCACTGAACTTCCAGAAAATTCTCAATGGACATAATTCCATATCTTAAAATACAGCCACAACTAAATCACTACCACCATCACACACCATTTTTAATAGTCAAGGAGTTCAGTTTTGCCTCTGCACTTTGGAACTGTGCACTGGTAAATACAAAAGCTCCTGGCCACAGTTTTCTCAATGCATTTTCCTTAGACAGCTGTCTTGTTTAATTGACTGATCCAGTGTGACCTGCTTAGATTGCTGTCTTTCACACCCTGCCACTGCATTCTAACTTCTCTTATATTATTGTTTCATTGGCTTTATTTACTCATTCTGAATCCTCTTTTTTAGTTAGTCTCCTAGCAACACAATCAGCTTCCCTGTTTTCATGTCCTTGGATCACACGGATCAAAGAAGAAACCCTGCCTCACACTGTCTCATCTCCAGAGAATCCCTCTTTCAACCTTCCTATCTTTTCTATTTCCCATTGATAGAGGGAAACTTGTAGACTCTTCTCATCAACAAAAGATAAAAATTTATTTGTTGGCCGGGCGCTGTGGCTCACGCCTGTAATCCCAGCACTTTGGGAGTCCGAGGTGGGCAGGTCACGAGGTCAGGAGATCAAGACCATCCTGGCTAACACGGTGAAACCCCATCTCAACTAAAAATACAAAAAATATTAGCTGGGCGTGGTGGTGGGTGCCTGTAGTCCCAGCTACTCGGGAGGCTGAGGCAGGAGAATGGCGTGAACCTGGGAGGCGGAGCTTGCAGTGAGCTGAGATTGTGCCACTGCGCTCCAGCCTGGGCAAAAGAGCGAGACTCCATCTCAAAAAAAAAAAAAAAAATTATTTGTTCATATAATTCCAGACAGCAAAGGAGTCTCCATATTCCATTCTTTATTCCATTTCTCAAAGTATAAATGCTTAATTTTTTAACCACACACACACAAAGAATTATTGCTGTTTTTGTCTTCACTGAAATATTTGTCAAGGTATAGTACAAGTAGCTATGAAGGTCACCAAATATCTTTCAGGGGGTCCATAAAGTAAAAACCGTTTTAAAACTATTGCTAAGAAGTTATTATCTTTTCAACTGTCATTCGTTTATGAATGCAGAGTTAAGTTTTCTAGATGCTAATGATGTGATGATATCATTCTAATAGCTTAACAAAATGTGGACTTGTGCATTCACTTTTTAAAATTTTCTATTTTTAATTTAATATGAAATATATATGTGTGTATATATATATATGCATAATATATCTCTAACAAAAGTTATTGGGTCTATCACTGCATTTATGTGTCTAACGGGGTTAAAGATAAAAAGATTGAGAACAGATTCTTCACTGCAAATGTGTTGCTAGTGAGTCTTACAAAATTTACAAGTTTTGTTTTATTCTCTACCTCAGTTTAGGTGTCAGGAATGATATATGTAATAATTTGTAGAGTAGTAGACCAAACATTGATGAGCTGACAGGTGTTAGATATGTGCCATCTTTTGAAAGATGCTGTATTGCATCTGATTAATTTCACATTTCTGCTTTAGAAGGTTATATGTCTTTAAGTATAGGATAAAAACATTGATGTAATAAGAATCTTAAGTCTTTGTGCCCTGAAGGTGCCATAGCAGAGATGAAGATTAGTTTTTAAAAATAATTCAGAAAAATATGAGCCCATAATCAGCAGTGCCAGAGTGTTGAAGTTTTATGCTGGGTTATGTGAACCAAGACATAGTATATATTAGTTTTCATGCTTTCAATAAAAAATCAGAGGTATATTATTGACTGCAAGAATTCTCTGTGAATACAGCAAAGTGTGGGTGGTACTCAAAGCAAATTTAATTTATTGTGTAACAGTACCCTCCCCTGATGCCTTCAGCAGATGCTTTCTTAGCATAGACTCTATTTCCCTCTCTAGATAATGGCATGAGAGACAGACTACTACTTGTTACAGTAAATTAAATGTTTCCCACCTCTGTATCTCAAGTTTTCAAGAACTTCACTCTGATATCTGTACACTGCTTATTTTGCTGAGAACTCTTTTAAACTTTGAACTTAAGGGAATGGAGTTGAAATCTGTCCATCAATATTTCCCAGACTGATATATTCAATCTTGAAGTTTTTTTTTTGAATCATGTGGACATTGGCTTACCAAATAGTCAGAACATTAGTAATGAATTTGGATTATTAACTTAGTATTAATCATGAATAAGTAAAAAGAAATTAATGTCAAACATAGTCTTACTTCAATGAGTTAGGTATAGACCCCTTGGTGACTGATTCCAATTAATATATTTCTTCTCTATTTTATAAATTATTAGTATTTAGTAAACTATAAAGATTTAAGCTTTGTTTTATTATGAAATTATTTTTATAGATTTATGGATTTTTATAAAATCCTACTTTAAAATTTGGTGATAAGCATATGAATAAACTATAGTTTGACTTGTGCATATGGATAGTTAGTTTGAAAAACTACGTATCCTTTATTTCTTCATAGACCGTGAGTCAGTAAACTATTTCTTGTGAGTCAAATGTGAGCCCTGTGATCCCACTACCAATTTGTGTATGAGCTATGAATGTTTCTTATATTTCTAAATGGCTAAACAAAATTTTAAAAGAATAATATTTTGTCATGTTTTAAACTTATGCACAATTCAAGTTTCACTACCCATAAATAAAATTTTATAGGAACAAGCTTATCCTATTCCACTAGGTATTATTTGTGACTGTTCTCAAGCTACAACAGCTGAGTAGTTTAAACAGTAATCAGGACATGTCTTTAAAGCTTTCACCCCAAGTTTTCTCATCCACAGGTCTTAATTTTCATCCAGACTGCCTTCAGCCCACTTCTACTGACCACAAGCTTTTGGATCCTGCCCTGGGTCTCTGAGCACAGCAGAATACAGGAGAATCCCTTTCTTCTGGAGACATGATGCCTTATCTTCCCTCCCCAAGGGCCATCTCTGCTTCAATTCCACTGCCAGCCACATCCTTGCTACTGCCCTCTACTTCCTATTCCAGCCAAACTGTATTAGTTTTTAATTTATTTCACTCAGTTATTCTTATTACAGTTTAAATATAGAAAATACAAAATATGGATATTTATTTTATTTCCTATTATACAAGCATATCCATGTTATCTTTGATATTGCTACTTGGTCCACACAGGTGGATAGGTACTATATTTACCATCTGATCCTTTATAGAAAAAGTTAGCTGACCCCTCGTCTAAACTATGAAGACAGAAACATCTGTTTTTTTCCTTATTGTAGTCCCACAACAGGTGCAAATGTGTCCTAAATGAATATCATTAAGTGAATAAATGATGGAAAAATTGTATTTTCCTGTATTGTCTAATAACCAGATATATTCTTATTCTTTATTTGTCACCTATTTATCCTAATTTCAACTGACTTATCTTTTCCACGAATCATTCTCAACTAACTTCAATTGGGACTGATTTCATGAACAGACTTCAATCATTTTGTTTAACATTTCTTTGCTATTCATTTACATATTTTGTTTTTAAGGATCAAGTATAATTTTGTGAATAATAAATTATACTATTCATTGCTTGTTAGCAGGTGATTAGATGCTATATCCCTTGAGAACTAAGGTTCTCTGCAATGACTTTCACTTTCTACAGCATCTTATGAATTATGATTGATATAAATGTTCACAACATGTTTGTGGAATTCAGTGACTGAATGAATGAGCTGTCTTCACAAATGAAAAACTAAACTTCAGCAAAGCAAAATACTCATCAAAATTCAAAGGTGTGTTTTAATTGGCCTGGAGTTCAATGACACTCAGGAAAAGTAAGAATACACTATACTAGTTCCAGTAAAAATTAAATAAGTACATTAATTACTTGTGTATGTTACAATAAATATGCTTTAAAAATAAAGTCATCAGTAAGTAGAAGATGGCCAGCTAATGCAGCCAGGTGGAACAGCTCCCACTGAGATGACTGGCATGCTTCTAACAGCTCTTCAGAGGCAAGATGCTAAGTGGGTAGGGAAGGAAGGCACAGAAGCTGGACTGAAGGGGGATAAAGCTGGGAACACTGTATGGGGCTATGGCACACAGGGACTCATTTTTGGACCACAACATCTCCAGGGGAATGGGTAAGTTAAATTGGCAAGCAGCAACCTTGTCTTGCCATGGGCCTCTGGAGCCCCAGCAGGAGGAGACCCCTTAAACAACAGGAACACTCAAGTTGGCAGAAAGAGCTTCTTAGAGAAGTGGGAGGAGCAGCAAGACAGCTGCTGTGAAGCCCAGAAGGTTTGATGCAGAAACATCTGAAGTGGAGTATGGACAGGGATGGCCATTTCTCTAGACTTGACTTGCTGCCATAGTAGACTTTAGCCCTAGGGGAACTGTCAAACTGATTTCTGCAGGGTGGTTTTGCCCATCAGATGGGGTTGGTCTGATCTGAATAACCCTTGGTCTGCTGGCCTCTCCTGGCGCCTCAGCTTGGGCATGCCTGTTTGCAAGGAAGTCCTGGGTGCCCTAGAGACCCGCACTATGACTTTTGCACTTGCTGACTGTGTCTAACTAATGGAAAGCTCCAGTCAGGTGGCTCCTATGGCCATACATAGGCCCACCTACTCCCTCCCCATACTGCAGCTTCTTCTGGGCCCACCCTGAGTGATCTCTCCTTCTTGTGGGGCACAGAGGAGACACCCAGACCTGTGCTTGCCAGCATCTTATCCCCAAAACAACTCCACCTCAAGTGCAACCATGCACACAGTCTCCAGTAGGGGCCCACTGAAGCCCCAACTGTGTTGCCTGTGCCAGTGTGGTGCAAGTCTGTGGGAGACTGCCACAACTGACAAACCTCAATGCCCCCAGCACAGTAAATTCCAAACCTTGAGGAGCCAGAGAGAAAAGCTGGGGCACAATAAGTGTCCTTCAGAATTAAAGCACACAGTACAGGAATCAGGAGCTGAGTGTTGGCCCCCTAATGTGTTCCAGAAATTAAGCCAGTCTGCTGAAACCACATTATACCATAATCAATCCCTCACAGTCATCAAATAGAATAAAAAAAATAAAAAACATCCAAATGTCAGCAATCTAAAAGATTGAAGGTAGATAAACCCACAAATATGAGAATCAGCACAAAAAACTTGAAAAACTTTAAAAGCCAGAATACCTTCTATTTTCCAAATGATTGCATCACCTCTCCAGCAATCATGTTTCCAGCAAGGCTTCTGAACCAGGCTGAGGTGGCTGAAATGACAGAAAAAGAATTCAGAATACGGATAGGAACAAAGGTCATTGAGCTACATGTTGAAATTCAATGCAAGGAAGCTAAAAATCTTCATAAAACAATGTAGGAGCTGACAGGCAACACAGCCAGTACAGAAAATAATGTAGTCATCCCAATAGAGCTGAAAAACACACTACAAGAATTTCATAATGCAATCACAAATATTAATAGCAGGTTTAACCAAGAGGAAGAAAGAATCTCAGAGCTTTCAGACTGCCTTTCTGAAATAAGACAGTCTGTCAAGAACAGAGAAAAAATAATAAAAATGAATGAAGAAAATATCTGAGAAATAGAGGTTTATGTAAAGAGACCAAACATATGACTTATTAGTGTCCCTGAAAAGGATGGGGAGAGTGGAACCAACTTGGAAAACATATTTCAGGACATCATCAATGATAACTTTCCCCAGCCTAGCTAGAGAGGCAAACATTCAAATTCAGGAGATGTAGAAAACTCCAGTAATATACTTCACAAGAAGATCATCTCCAAGATACATAATCATATTTTTCAAGGTCAAAATGAAAGAAAAAATGTTAAAGACAGCTAGAGAGAAAGGTCGGGTCACTTATAAAAGAAAGCCCGTTAGATTAACAGTGAACCTCTCAGCAGAAACCCTTCAAACCAGAAGAGATTTGGGGCCAATAGTCTACATTCTTAAAGAAAATAAATTCCAACTCATAATTTTATATCTGGCCAAACTAAGCTTCATAAGCAAAGGAAAAATAAAATTATTTTCAGACAAGCAAAGGCTGAGGGAATTCATTACCACCAGACTTCCCTTAAAAGAGCTCCTGAAGGAAGTGCTAAATATGGAAAGGAAAAATTGTTACCAGCCACTACAAAAACACACTGAAGTACATAGACAAGTGACACTATAAAGCACCCATATAAACAAGTCTGTAAAATAACCAGCTAAGATCATGATGACAGGGTCAAATCTACACATAACAATACTAACCTTTAATGTAAATGGGCTAAATGCCCCAATTAAAATACACAGAGTGACAAACTGGATAAAGAACCAAGACCTATTGGTATGCTGTCTTCAAGAGACCCATATCACAGACAATGACACACATAGGATCAAAATAAAGAGATAAAAAAATCTTACCAAGGAAATGGAAAACAGAAAAAAAGCAGAGGTTGAAATCATAGTTTCTGACAAAACAGAATTTAAACAAAGATCAAAAAAGACAAGGGCATTACATAACAGTAAAGGTTCAATTCAGTAAGAAGATCTAACTATCTTAAATATATATGCATCCAGGAGCACCCAGATTCATAAAGCAAGTTCTTAGAGACCTTCAAAAAAATTTAGATTCCCACACAATAATAGTGGGAGAGTTTAACACACCACTGACAATATTAGACAGACTATTGAGACAGAAAATAAGCAAAGACATTTAGAACCTGAACTCAGCACTGAATCAAGTGAACCTCATGGATATCAACAAAACTCTCCACCCAAAACAACAGAATACACATTTTTCTAACTGCTACATGGCACATAATCTAAAATTGATCAGAGAATCAGAAGTAAAATACCCCTCAACAAATGCAAAAGAATTGAAAATCATAACAATGTCTCAGACCACAGGACAATCAAATTAGAAACCAGATTAAGAAATGTATTGAAAAACATACAATGACATAGAAATTGAACAACCTGCTCCTGAGTTAATTTTGGATAAATAATGAAATTAAGGCAGAAATCAAGAACTTATTTGAAACTACTGAGAAAGAAGATACAACGTACCAGAATCTCTGGGACACAGCTAATAATACAATGTTAAGAGGGAACTTTATAGCACTAAATGCCCACATCAAAAGTTAGAAAGATCTCAAGTTAACAACCTAACATCACAATGAGAAGGACTAGAGAAGCAGGAGGAAACAAATCCCAAAGCTAGCAGAAGACAAGAAATAGCCAAAAGCAGAGCTGAACTGAAAGAGTTTAAGACACAAAAAAAAATTCAAAAGATAAACAAATCCAGGAGCTTGTTTTTTGAAAAAAAAAATAAAATGGACCATTAGCTAGACTAATAAAGAAGAAAAGAGAGAAAATTCAAATATACACAACTAAAAACAACAAGGAGGATATTACCACTGACCTCATAGTAATACAAACAACCATCAGAGAATAGTATGAACCCTTCTATGCACATAAACTAAAAAATCTAGAACAAATGGATAAATTCCTGGACACATACATCCTGCTAAGACAGAATCAGGAAGAAATTGAAGAAATTGAATATTTTAAAAGACCAATATTGAGCTCTGAAATTAAGGTAGCTATAAATAACCTACCAAGCCAAAAAAAAAAAAAAAGCCCAGGACCAGATGGATTTACAATTGAATTCTTCCAGATGTTCAAAGAAGAGCTGGTACTATTTCTGCTGAAACTACTCTAAAAAATTCAAGAGGAGGGATTCCTGCCTCACTTATTCTATGAGGCCAGCATCATCCTGATACTAAAACCTGGCAGAGAAACAACAAAAATAGTCAACTTCAGGCCAATATCCTTTATGAACATAAATGCACAAAAATCCTCAATGAAATATGGGTGGATTGAATCCAGCAGCACATCAAATATCTTATTCAACAGAATCAAGTAGGGTTTGCCCTGGGATGCAATGTTGATTCAACAAATGCAAATCAATAAATATGATTCATCACATAACAGAACTAAAGACAAAAACCACACAATTATCTCAATAGATGTAGAAAAGGCTTTTGAAAAAATTCAACACTATTTCATGTTAAAAATTCTCAATTAACTAGGTGTTGAATGAACATATCTCAAAGTAATGAGAGCCTTATATAACAAACCCACAACCAACATCATACTGAATGTCGAAAAGCTGGCACTATTGCCCTTGAAAACCAGCACAAGACAATGGTGTTTTCTCTCACCACTCCTATTAAACAGTCTTGGAAGTCCTGGTCAGAGCAATCGAAAAGGGAAATAAATAAAGGGAATCCAAATAGGAAGAGAGGAAGTCAAACTATCCCTGTTTGCAGACAATAATACTATATCTAGGACACTCCATAGTCAGTCAAAATTCTTCTTAAGCTGATAAACAACCTCAGAAAAGAATTTGAATACAAATAACATACAAAAATCAAACATCCTTATACACCAACAACAGTCAAGGTGAGAACCAAGTCAGAATCTCATTCACAATTGCCACAAAGAAAGTAAAATACCTGGGAATACAGCTAACCAAGGAGGTGAAAGATCTTTAAAAGGAGAACTACAAACCACTGCTCAAAGAAATCAGAGATAACACAAACAAATGGAATAACATTCCATGCTCATGGATAGGAGAAATCAATATCATAAAAATGGCAACACCACTCACAGCAATTTATAGCTTCAATGCTAATCCTATTAAACTACTACTGCGATTCTTTACAGAACTAGAAAATATTATTTCAAAATTCATATGAAACAAACAAACAAAAAAGATCAGAGCTCGAATAGCCATGGCTATCTATCCTAAGCAAAAAGAACAAAGCTGGAAGCATCACACTACCTGACTTCAAACTATACTACAGGTTTATAGTAACCACAACAGCATGTTACTGGTACAAAAACAGACACATAGACCAATGGCATAGAATAGAGAACCCAGAAATGAGGCTGCACACCTACAACTATCCGATCTTCAACAGACCTGACAGAGACAAGCAATGGGGAAAGGATTTCCTATTCAATAATAGCGCAGGGCTAACTAACTAGCCATTTGCAGAAGCTGAAAACTGGACCCCTTCCTTACACCATATAAAAAATTAACTTGTGATGGATTAATTACTCAAATGTGAAACCCAAAATAGAAAAACCCTGGAAGACAACATAAGCAATACTATTTAGTACGTAGGAACTGGGAAAGATTTCACAGTGTAGTCGCCAAAAGCAAAAGTTGACAAATGGATTCTAATTAAAGTAAAGAGCTTTTGCACAGTGAGAACAAAAACAAAAATGAAGACAAACAAACAACAACAATAAAACTATCAACAGAAAAAACAGACAACCTACAGAATGGGAGAAAATATTTGAAAACTGCATCGACAAAGGTCTAATATCCAGCATCTATAAGGAACTTAAACAAATGTACAAGATAAATCAACTCCATTAAAAGTGGGGAAAGGACATGAACAGATGCTTTTCAAAAGAAGACATACATACAGCCAATAATCATATTAAAGAAAAACTCAACATCACTGAACATTAGAAAAATGCAAAGCAAAACCACCATGAGATACCATCTCACACCCGTCAGAACGGTTATCATTAAAAAGTCAAAAAACAACAGATGCTGGCAAGGTTGCAGAGAAAAAGGAATGCTTATACACTGTTGGTGGGAGTGTAAATTAGTTCAACCATTGTGGAAGACAGTGTGGCAATTGCTCAAAGACTTAAAAACAGAAATACCATTTGACCCAGCAATCTCAATACTAGGTACATACACAGAGGAACTTAAATCATTCTTCCACAAAGACACATGCATGTGTATGTTCATTGCAGCACTATTCACAACAGCAAAGACACGGAATCAACCTAAATGCCCATTAGTGATAGAATGGTTAAAGAGAATGTGGTACACATATACCATGGAATACTATACAGCCATAGAAAATAATGAGATCATGTCCTTTGCAGGAACATGGATGGAGCTAAAGGTCATTATCTTTATCAAACTAATGCAGGAAAAGAAAACCAAATACCTAATGTTCTCACTTATAATTAGAAGCTAAATGATGAATAGAAGGGAACAACAGACAGACAGTGGGGCTTATTAGAAGGTGAAGGGTGGCAAGAAAGAGAAGAACAGGAAAAAAACCTACAGGTACTAGGTTTAATAACTGGGTGATGAAATAATCTGTACAATAAGCCCCCGTGACACAAGTTTACTTATGTAACAAGACTTCACACGTACCCCTGAACTTAAAGTAAAAGTTAAACAAATAAAAAAATCACATTCAAAAATTTGATACCTAGTTTGCTTATTAATGATTATGATTGAGAAGAGATAAGAATGTTATACTTCAATTTTATGACTAGAAAATAGGAAGGATTTTCATGAATCCTTTTCAAAGTAAGAAACACTGTGTTATTAATCATTTTGCTTTATTTTTATACCATGTACTGACAGAAGCAGTCATCTGAAGAGTTTCAGTAGATACTAGTAATGTATAAACATTTTTGTAAAAATATGAAATTTTGAAGCTATTCTTGCAGTTTCTTAGACATCTAAAGTAAATCTGAAAATTCTGTGCATAAGAAGAAATCAATTCTTAATATAAAAATGCAAATTACAAAAAACGTATTTTGCAAAATGACAGACATAATACGTATTGTCCCTTATTTTTTATTCCTTTATAAAATGAGAGATTACAAGGTATTTTTATTCAATATCATACTTTAATTACATAAGATGCTATTAACTTAAACATTTTCAAATTTTAGCTGTTTGGGAGAACAGAGTTAAATTACCTGCTTTCAGATTTTTCCAAAAAGTAATGAACAGTTTTGGATAAATGTCCTTAGATAAAAGTTTTTTTAACTGTAAAATACTTTTAATTACATATTCCTCAACTAGTATAAGCACATTTTTAACTAATAAATATATGTACACACAAACAGACTCTCCAGCGTCATATTGCTTAAATTATTCATTATTGGATATAGTGTTTGAAAACCAAAGTCTGCACTGTTACAGATGCAACTATAGGCGGAAAAGACAATTTCAAATATATATTTGCACATCTTTACTTTTAGGTTAAAATTTATACTCAAGTAACTTTAATATTATTTAACTAAAAGTATTTGAGAATCTGTTATAGGCAAATTAAATTTACTTTTATGATAACATAGTATGGTTATCCTAACAAATTATGTATGCTTCTATTTAATATTTATTTCTACTTAATATTTACTTCTATTCATTATTATACTTAATATTCTGGCTAGAAAGAATATTAAAAGCCACATAGTTTGAAAGAAACACATCACAATACACTGAAAATTCTAATAAATTTTCAGAGGACGAAAAATAGTTCAAGTGAATTTACTAGGCCATATAAGACAAGTCTATATAAAAATAAAATGGATTTCTATAAACTGTTAAGGATACTTAGAAAATGAATTGAGAAACTATTTTATTTCCAATATCAGTATAAAACATGAAATAAACATTACAAACTTAACAAAATAAGTGCAAAGTCTATGCATTCAAAACCAGGAAACATTGCTAAGAAAAATTAAAGATTTAAATAAATGAAGAGAATATGTTCATGAATTGTCAGTTTTAACACAGTGAAAATTATCACCAGATTGATTTATACATTCAAGGCAATCCTTGAATAAGGCAACCCTTATCCAAATCTGTTAGTTTTGCTTTTTATGAAATTGATGGCCAGGTGTGGTGGCTCAAGCCTGTAATCCCAGCACTTTGGGAGGCCAAGGCCAGTGGATCACGAGGTCAGGAGATCGAGACCATCCTGGCTAACACGGTGAAACCCCGTCTCTACTAAAAATACAAAAAAATTAGCCGGGCGTGGTGGCAGACACCTGTAGTCCCAGCTACTCGGGAGGTTGAGGCAGGAGAATGGCATGAACCCAGGAGGCAGAGCTTGCAGTGAGCTGAGATTGCACCACTGCACTCCAGCCTGGGCAACAGAGCCAGACTCTGTCTCAAAAAAAAAAAAAATTGATAAGATGATATTAAAATATATATTAATGTGCAAAGGATATATGAGAGACTAAATAATTGTGAAAGTTAAAATCTTTACAGGACTATATTACCTGGCTCTGACACTTAAAATGAATCCAGTTATAAAAATATTTAGAATGATAAAACAGAATGAAGGGTTCAAAATAGACCCACATATATGATAAATCAATGACAAGGTGATTCTATACAGAAAAGATAATTTTTTAAAGAAATAATGCTTTAAAAAATGGGAAAAAACTATCACTAAACTGCAAACCATTCACAAAGCTATTTAGAAAAGAGTAGCATGTGGATGGATCATATATTTATACGTAGCATTAAAACTATAAAACTTATTTTAAAAAAAAAAGTAGAATATCTTTGTAACCTTAGGGTAGACAAAGATTACTTAGCTATAACAGAAAAGATGAGCTATTAAAAGAAATGACTGGACTTCATCAAACTTACAAATTCACTGGAAGGCATCACTATGAAAATATAAAGGCAAACTACAGATGGGGAGAATATATTTCCAGTCCATATATTTGAAAAATTACTGTATCAAATATAAAAATAAAACTTGTAACTCAATAAGAAAAATAAAAGAATTTCAATCTGAAACTGGAAAAAAAAATTTAAAGAGACACTTTATCAAAGAGAATGTATTAGGTTGGTGCAAAAGTTTTTTTTACTGAAAACCACAATTACTTTTGCACCAACCTAATACATGGCTAATAACCACATTTAAAAATGTTAATTGGTTATCACGGATATGCAAATTAAATACACTAGGACATATTGCATGATATCTATTAGAAAAGTGAAAATTAGACTGACTACAACTAATATGTTGAGCAACTGAAATTCTCATACATTGCAGCTACATATGTAAAATAGTACAATCATTTTGGAAAAGTATTTGTCATTATCTAATGACATGGAAAATAAACTTGACAATTGACCTAGCAATACTACACTTATGAAGTCTTTCAAGAAAAACAAAGACACAGGCTCACATGAATACTTCTGCATGAATGCTCATAGTGATTTCTTCAAAAGAGCCCCAAATTAGAAACAAGACAAATGTCAATCAACAGATGAATGAAGAAGCAAATTGTGATATATCCATGCAATGGAATAATTGTCAGCAATAAGAACAGTATAAATTACTGATATATAACATACACAAATTAGTGATATTTAAAAAGAAACAATAAAAGACCACAAAAAAGGATGAATCTGAAAAGCATGCTAAGTGAGGAAAGTCAGACACAAAACACTGCATACTGTATAATTACACTTATATAATTGTGAGTTAAATGCATTTTTTATATAAATTACATCTTGGTAAAGTTTATTTAAAAATAAAAATAGGCACTAGTGTATATTGTATTTAAACTAACTTTACATATTACTGGAGTCTTAAATAGTTTAGCCTTTGATCTGCATTACTATGTTTATGGTTGCTAAGTTAATTATGATTAAACACAAGTAATAAGCTAGAGCTCTGAAACTGGGATCATAAGGTAAATAAGGTCTTCATTTACTAATATATTCTGGTGTTTCCTATTTATACTTATTAATATTATCCTAAATGTCAACAGAAGCTTTCTGGAATAGAGCAAATTATAATTACTCAAAGATAGAAATCATCATGCCAGCATCCCTTTGCCGCAAGGCAAGCCCCTTACCCAATTTATAAGAACCAGATACTATTTTGCACATAATGGACTCTATTTCCTATAGATGAGGAACTTAGAAAAAAAGAAGATAGATGATTATATAGGGAATAGCTATTCCTTTTTTTTTCCTCCTGAGAAAGAGATCTTTTGCTCCCTAGTGAAAACAAATTATCCTGCAGGATCCAAAGGGGAAGGGTCTAGACCCTTTACTCTTAGGAATGTAAATAAATCTTTCCTCCAGAAAGAGGAAATCCTTTTAAATCCTTTTTTTTTTTTTTCCAGCTTTAAAAGTTAGGGATGCCTTCACAGGCTCAGGTCTTAATCTCCCTTAAAACGTAAACACATACCTTTAGGGAGGTAAATCTCTCTGGAGTCCTTGGGCAGTCACAATATATCACCTAGGCTCAATTTTTAGGCCAGGTCTCAAATTTCACTAAAATTTGCTCAGAAAGCCCCAACTAAATAGAAAAAGTATATTTTGATATAGTTATACATCTATGATCATTGTCATATTAAATATTCTCCTGTCAACCTAAAAGAATCAAAAGGGTCAGAATGTAGTTTAAAGAGAGTTTATTGAAGTGCAAAGTTGAGGATGAGCTAACTCAGGAAGCACAGATTCCAAAGAATGAAAGTGAGTCTTCCAAAGTATGAAAGTTTGAAATTATATATATATATATATATAGTATGTGTGTGTCTGTGTGTGTGTGTGTGTTTCCTTTCATACTTTTATATATTGTGAAAGGAAAATAAATCTTGGGGCCCCCAAATCACTAAGCTAAAGGGAAAAATGAAACGAAGCTGGGAACTGGCTAGGGCCAACTTGCCTTGCGTTCTATTCAAAGTCATCCCTCTGCTCACTGAGATAAATGCATATCTGATTGCCACCTTTGGAGAGGCTAATCAGAAACTCAAAATGCAACCATTTGTCTCTTATCTCCTTATGACCTGGAAGCCCCTCTCCACTTCTCATCTTCCCACCTTTGCTTCTCATTGTCCCACCTTTCCAGGCTGAACCAATGTTCATCTTACGTATGTTGATTAAGGTCTCATGTCTCCCTAAAATGTATTAAAACCAAACTATGCTCTGACTACTTTGGGCACATGTCAGAACCTCCCAAGGCTGTGTCACAGGCACTTAACCTCAACTTTGGCAAAATAAACTTTCTAAAGTAACGGAGACCTGTCTCAGATTTTCAGGGTTCACAATATATATGAAACTGGCCCAATTGTCCCATAAAACTGCCGTTTTCAGCTTTTTGACTAAACATAGAAATTGACCCTTCTGGTCTTAAAACTTTAAACTTACATTTGTCTTCTCTGAGTTTCTTCCTTAGGAGACCAACCCTTAGACAAGGAACTGATATTTACCAGATCATTGTATCGAGACAGTGAGATGCCAGACCTGTCATCTGGTGTGATTTTCTTACCCTTCCCTACTTCCTGCTTACCAACTCCTCTCCCTTAATCCTCCCAAATTCCTGTTTTCCCCACATGTAGCTAAATTCCTGCTCCTAATTTTAGTTGGTTGGGAGACAGATTGTGACATCTCTCATCTCCTGGGCTGTAGCTCCCAAATAAAGTCTTCTTCCTTGGCAAAACTCACTGCCTCAGTGATTGGCTTTCTGTGCTATGAGCAGTAGGACCTAGACCAAACCCCTGTTGTTTTGGTAACATATATCGGGATAGATGGATAGATAGACAGATAGATAGATAGATAGATAGATAGATAGATAGATAGATGGGGCAAAAACCACAATTACTTTTGCATCAACCTACATAAGAAACACTGAAAATTCATGTGTCTGGAGAGATATTATCTGCTCATACCAAGCAATGTGAAATTTTTTTACCAAGTAAGAGAGTCATCAAAGTGAGCTATTAATTATCCATGCCTCACTGAGGAGAGTACAGGTAAAATCTCTGGCTGTGAAAGAGCAGAGGAAGCAAAGGATGACTTTATCATTGATCCAGTAAAATATGAGATTGATAAGTCTTCTTACATACTCCTGAGGGGTTGGGGAATATTCTGTCACATAAATATGGAATTAAATTTAAATAAATAGAAATATTTTTATACAAAAAGATGAGAAGAACATGAACATGAGGGAGTAGGCAGAGAGGCAAAAAACAAAAAAGAGGATGCAGTCACAAAGAAAATGAATTAGTAAAAAGTGAAATGAGACTGGATTTTATGGACTTACTCTTTACATATATATGTGTGTGTATATATATCAATATATACTTATATATACATATGTATCAAGCATTTTAAGTGACAAAGTGAATTCACACAAAGGGATATATGCATTTAAACACATTATTTTTGGTAAAGAAAAAAGTAGCAAAAGTGGCAGTGAGAAATAGACATCAGAATATGTGAGACTGTAGAGAAAAGGAACAATAAAATAAAATAAAACTTAAAGAGACTGTTATCTTGTTTTAATGATACTCTTCCTATTTATTAATTATAAATACTTAATTTTAACCGAAATTTGTAGCATATATGACATTTTCTTTGTTCTGTTTATATATGTAGAATATATGTATGCATGTATATATATACACACACATACACACAGAGAGAGAGAGAGACAGTGATAGTAGGCTTAATAACCACTCTGATCATGGCTCACGGTGTCTTTTTTGGCAACACTACTTTTCCTCACTTACAGCATGGGGTTTTTGTTCATATTGAGTTGCTCCATCTCAGACACCAGCAGGACTGCAAGGGATGTTGAATAGTCTCAGTTCTCATCAATAGGGAGTTATGTTACAGTGCTTCCCACTGTGCTTCATTGAGTCCTCAGTACTTTTCTTCAAGCTCCTTGCTTGCATCAGTCTCACTTTCATCTTTCTGTGGTTTTGTACTATTACTCATTCTTTTCCCATACCAAACCCAGCTCATCTGTTTCAAGGGCATCTTTGATGCCAGTGGATTGACTACAATAGAAAGCAATCTAGAGGCAATCCTTCACACTCATTCATTAATAAAGACATTATCATAACTCATATATATATATATACAGTTATAGGTATATATGTGAAACCTTGGATTTTGATATATGTTCTAAAGGGTCTATAATGAAAGCAAGATAACATTTTTTGTCATTTTTTTCACTGACTATTTTCAAATCTCTTTTATGCTCCCTGTTTTTGTTCTGCCCTTTGTTTTTTCCTGAAACATTTTCAAAAAGTTATAATAGAAGATTAGAATAAGAAAAAATGACATGGTTATCTCAGAGCTGTCGTATGCAAGACTTTCATAAACTTGCTTCAATTTCTCATCCCACAGTCTTGCTACTCGAGTTGGCCTGGATCTTTGACCTGCCTGCTCGTTATGATTGCACTATGTATGTGAGTGATGAAAATGAGTGTCTCTATCAAGCACATGATATTCTTTCATCTCTCTCTCTATTGGATGCAGTTAAGATTCCAGGTGTTCTGTTGCCAAAGGGTCTATATATTAATTTATTAGCTGTGTGGTCTTTGAAAAGTTATGTAACTTGATCCTTTATTTTTTCAAATTTAGAAGATTTCATTTTATAAATTCAATGTGATTGTAATATATTATATAATAATCATCATCACATTTAATCTATAAAATGAAGATTGAATTAATAATTTACATTAGTAATTGATATGGTTAGGTTTTGTCTCGGCACCCAAATCTCATCTTGAATTGTAGTCCACATAATCCCTGCCTATCAAGGGACAGACCAGGTGAAGGTAACTGAATCACGGGGGTGGTTTCCCCCATGCTGTCCTCATGATAGTGAGTTCTCACAAGATCTGATAGTTTCATAAGCAACTCTTGCCCCTTTGCTTCGAATTTCTCTTTCCTGCCGCCTTGTGAAGAAGGTGCTTTGCTCCCTCTTTGACGTCTTTCTTGATTGTAAGTTTCCTGAGGCCTCCCCAGCTATGCTGAACTGTGAGTCAATTAAACATCTTTCCTTTATAAATTACCCAGTTTCAGGCAGTTCTTTATAGCAGTATGAAAACAGACTAAGATAGTAATTTAACATAAAATTCTGATATTTGGTAAATGCTTAATAAATGGTTATTACTAGATGTACTGTGTCCTTTTCCTCTGCATGATATTATTAGATGCCTTCTGTCTTATAAACTCCATATTCTTGCCATTCTTCCTTCCTTCTTACACTAACACCTTAGCTTTTTGCTTTTCTCAATAAGCAAACCTCTTGAAATGGTACTCTATATTATTTTCAGCTCTGAATATTCCGTATAAACAATTCAAGGTCATTTCTGCATATATAACTTTCCTTAAAATTCACCTATGGCTTGCTAAATTTGAAGTCAAATTTTACAAAATTTTTGAAGTATGTGATGACTTTTTTTTAACCTAACACATATAGAAATACCATAATCTCTGATATAAACTTTAACCCAAATAAAGGCATAAAGAGAAGGCAAGTCAGGAGGCTGACTACTTCTCAGAGACTGGAGATGATGGTTTAGTTCTCCAACCTATGTTCTGCCCAACTAGGCATATGCTTATATAAAAATGAAACTTTCACTCCTTCCCCAAAACACATAAACAACAACAACAACAACACAACAACGAATGCTGCAGGGAGCAAAGCAAACCTGCTGGGTTGATGATTAGATCTGTGCTGTTCTCCATGTTTCCATAGGACAGGAGCTGTGAGTTATAAATACAGTAATTTTTTTCAGTATTACAAACCATGGGATCTGCATGGAGGCATATTCAAAACTAACCAACCTGGAAAGGTGAGGAAAGAGTCAAAGATGGCAGATGAATTCAACTCACGATAAGTTTATCAAACAGAAAAAAGGTAAATAACAAAAGAAAAAGAAAATAAAAAATAAGTTTTTAAAAAATAAACAAGTAATTAAATCCATCTTGATATGGATTTATTCTAGGTAAAATTAAAATAATTGAATAATTTACAGAATGAATATAAAATAATTTCATGTAGATATTTAAGCAGATAGAGATGTAGCTTTGCCCCCATCTCGATATTGTTTTTTTTTTTTTTTTAGAAAAAGGAAGTGTACAGTTTTCTTTCCTGACAGACTACTGCTATAACAGATTTCAAACTCCAGCATCAGACACAAACAATATCCTTAAAATATTTTTCAGCACCTCCCTTCCAATGGTTATACTTTTTGGATAGAAGACTAACTGTAAGAGATTTTGGTACTAAAAGTGGTTCCAGAAAACAAAACCTTAATGGATAATTTCAGTGAATCGGTTCTTAGTTACCTGGAGTTGTTTCTCTGATTTTACTAGATTTAAAGATATTATTGACCCTGTTCCTAAAGGAGCATACAGTAAAAAAATTATGCAAATAATCACATGTATCTAGCTGTAATAAAATGTCTGTGGAGGGCTACCAAGATTCTTTTCTATAGAGCATTTCAATGAAATAAAGTAAAATTATGTGGGTTAACTGCCTCTCAGTGCACGGGAGAGCTGGGGACAATGAAAATCTGAGTTCGTGGCTTGAAATTCCAGCTTAAAGTCCACATAGGGGATCTGAAATAGTCTATGACTGCCTAAAATAAAACCTTATTTCTTATAGGTGCAGTGCCAAGATTTCTGTAAGTCAAACAGAAAATCAAATCCGTAGATGGCAGAATTACAGTACAAATTGAATTCTCATATTATTAGGATTTACAATAATATTAAAGTAGCAGCATTGATTAGAAAGAAATGACACACTAAAATTTAAGATAGGATCATATGAGAAGATTCTAATATAGGTGAAGATCTTGAACCTCTAACTTCTGCAGATCTTTTCTTGCCAGTAAAAGAAATTTTTCCACCCCTATTTGATAAAGGCTTTTTTCCCCCTTTCACTTGAAGCAGTAATAATGTTCTCAACTACAGTAGTTTTAAGGAACTATTGATTCTTCTCAGGACCTATTTCCACTTATTGCTTTGAGACCTGAGACCCATGAGGATGTGTAATATGCACCAAAATACTATAGAACTTTCATAAATTATATCTATAAAAACCTGGGGAACATGTGAGGGATCAGGTGGAAAGAATATGAATTTGCATCAGGCCAAATTTGTTTATATGGAATCACTAAGCCAAAACGCTAAAATCAAAGTGTTAGTTTTTTACTGGAAACTAACAGTCTGGACTGGAAATGGTTTTAACATTTGCAAACTGAAATTTAAATCCAAACATAGTCTAATTTAAATGAAATTGTTATGCTGAAACCTTTCTAGAATACCGTAAAGGAAGGTATCCAACAGCGTAGGGAGACTATATTATTAGATTAAATCTATCATGTAAGACCTCTTCACTATGTCAAGATGAAAGGTCAAGATGAGACTCACTTCACCACTGTTGTGAGACATACATTCAAGAAGGAAGCCCAAACATCCTTGAAAAGTTTTCCAGTTGCATTGCCTGTAGGCCAGGAATGTCAGTGGGAATTGCTACCATGGGACTGGGCTCTCAATTCAACATGTCAGAGCCAAGTGATAATAAAAAGTGAGCATCATTGTAATGGACTTCACTTTCAAAGCCATAATCAGAGTAATCAGACCCATAGAGACGTTTGGTGTTGTCTAGTTAATATACCCCTAGATCAGAAATAGATGACTATTTCTGATAGTCTTATTGACATTTATAAGTGATAAATTTCTAGGTCCAGTGAACACAAATATGTATCAAATTACCTTATTAGAGAGTCAGGGTTCCTCAGCCAATTTCTTGACTTCAGCCAGTTCACAAATTCTATGCTCCGTGAATGAAGAGGAGGCTTAGCCTTTTTGTGGAAGGAGCCTGCTACAGTGTAAAACATTTATATTGCTAATATTCTTCCCAGTCATTTGCAAGGGACTGCGGCCATTCGTTAAGGATGACAATCAATTAGAGAAGGGGAAATAGACTTTGGAGGGGTAACTGGACACTGACTCTGAATTCTTTTTTTTTTTAACTTTTAAGTTTGGGGTACATGTGCAGGATGTGCAGCTTTGTTACCTAGGTAAACGTGTGTCATGAGGATTTGTTATACAGATTATTTCATCACCCAGGTATTAAGCCTAGTATCCATTAGTTATGTTTCCTGGTCCTATCCCTCCTCTCATCTCACAACTTCAATAGGTCCGAGTGTGTGTTGTTCTCCTCTATGTGTCCATGTGTTCTCATCATTTAGCTCCCACTTATAAGTGAGAACATGTGGTATTTGGTTTTCTCTTCCTGCATTAGTTTGCTAAGGATAATGGCCTCCAGCTCCATCCATGTTCCTGCAAAAGATATGATCTCATTCTTTTCTATGCCTGGATAGTATTCCATGGCATATATGTACCACATTTTTTTAATCCAGACTATCATTGATGGGCATTTAGGTAAATTCCATGTCTTTGCTATTGTGAATAGTGTTGCAATGAACATACATATGCATGTGTCTTTATGATAGAAAAATTTATATTCCTTTGAGTACATACCCAGTAATGGGGTTGCTGAGTTGGATAGTATTTCTGTCTTTAGGTCTTTGAGCAATCGCCACACAGTCTTCCACAATGGTTGAACTAATTTACAGTCCCACTGACAGTGTATAAGTATTCTTTTATTTTAATAGCCATTCTGACTGGTGTGAGATGGTATCTCATTGTGGTTTTCATTTGCATTTCTTTAATGATCAGTGATATTGAACTTTTTCATATGATTGTTGGCTGCATGTATGTCTTCTGTGAAGTGTCTGTTCATGTCCTATGCCCACTTTTAATGGGGTTGATTTTTCTTATATATTTGCTTAGGTTTCTCATAGATGTTGGATATTAGACCTTTGTCAGATACATAGTTTTCAATTATTTTCTGCCATTATGTAGGCTGTCTGTTTACTCTGTTGATAGTTTCTTTTTTATAGTAAAGGAGCTCTTTAGTTTAATTAGATCCCATTTGTCAATTTTCACTCTTATTGCTAATTGCTTTTGGCATCTTCGTTATGAAATCTTTCCCCATGCCTATCTCCTGAATGGTATCACCTAGGTTGTCTTCCAGGATTTTTCTAGTTCTGGGTTTTACATTTAAGTCTTTAATCCATTTTGAGATAATTTTTTATGTGATGTAAGGAAGGGGTCCAGTTTCAATTTTCTGCATATGGCTAGTCAGTTATCCCAGCACCATTTATTGAATAGGGAATCCTTTCCCTTTTGCTTTCGTTTTTGTCAGGTTAGTCAAAGATCAGATAGTTGTATGTGTGCGGTTTTATTTCTGGGTTCTCTACTCTGTTCTATTGGTCTATGTGTCTGTTCTTATACCAATACTATGCTCTTTTGGTTATTGTACAAAAATAATAAAATACTTAGGAATACAGCTAACAAAGGAGGTGATAGATCTCTACAAGAAGAACTACAAAACACTGCCCAAAGAAATCAGAGATGACACAAATAAATGGAAAAACATTCCATGCTCATGGATAGGAAGAATCAATATTATTAAAATGGCCATACTGCCCGAAGCAATTTATAGATTCAATGCTATCCCCATTAAAGTACCATTGAAATTCTTCACACAACTAGAGAAAACTATTTTAAAATGTATATGGAAACAAAAAAACAAAAGCCTGAATAGCCAAGCTAGCCAAATAAAAAGAACAAAGCTGGAGGCATCATCTTACCTAACTTCAAACTATGTAACAGGGCTACAATAACCTGAATTAATTCTTGAAGGCTCAAAATGTCTTTGTGGTCCACAGGTCAGAGGAGGATCAGAAATAATCACTGGAGTTTTTGCCCAGGTTTATGTTACTATTGGCCCAGCAGTTCCCCAATTATCCCATGGTTTTTCACAGTTTTAGAGTGCATAATTGGATATGTTTAGATAAATATATTCAGATAGAGGTATTCAGATACATAATGCATCTATATTGCTTTTTTGAGCCATGGAGTGAGTGTTTCATGGCTTTTTATAATAGCAAAAGCCACATGGAAACAACTAGAACTGCTGATACTTTTCAAACAGTAAACAGAAAACAATTATTCTTAGAGACATTCTTAGAGGGATTCAAGGGATCAGTGCCAGTCTCAAGAACTTGGAAGATGTAGGCATGATGACTCCTATTATATACCTGTTTAAGTCACCTATTTGACCTGTGCTGAAACAGATCTTGGAAACTTATGGATTATTTTAACTGTTAGGTTGTGAATGATTGTATCTGAATTTTCAGAGGTGATAGGATGCATCACCATATCCAATGGACCTGGTATATAACTAATGATTGGGAAAATACATTTTTAAAAATTTTATCTATTAGTAGTGACTATCAAAAGCAAATAACTTCCATCTGAAAGGGCCAACAACGTACTTTCACTGTTATATGTCTGCAGCTATATCAAGTATCTAACCCTATGTTAAAGTCAAGCCCATAGAGCATGGGTTGCCTTTCTATCTCATGGGTCAACACAATTTTCTAATGATGCTGACTGGATCTGATGAATAGGAAGTAGCAACTACTCTAGACATGTTTTTGAGACATGTGAAATACATGCTTTAGATATGGATTTTCCTGCAATGCGTCTGTCAAAATGACTATTTTGGGACATACAGACTAACTTATTCCCTATCATGGTATTATATACAGCACTGCTTCTGACCATGGGGATCATTTCATAGCAAATGAATTAAGAAAACAGGCTCATACTCACGGAATTTACATGTCTGGTCATGTTCTCCATCATCCTGAAGCAGCTTACACAATAGAATTACGAAATGGCACTTTGAAGACTTAGTAAAAGTGACAGCTTTGGAACTTGGGTCATTTTTTTTTGCAAGATGGAATATATGCTTTAAATTAGTGACCAATATAAGATTGCCATCTTCTCAGAGCCACAATTCATGGGTCTGGAAGTCAAGGGGTCAAAATTGGAGTGCCTCTTCTCCCTATTACCCTTAGTAAGCATTTGAAACATTTTTGTTTCCTATCCCTGAAACTTTGGGCTCTGGTGTTGTGGAATTCTTATTTCCACCGTGGTCCACAGCAGTGGTTCCATTTATATAGATGTCGAGGCTGCCACTTTGGGTTATCCATGTTAGTAAATCAATGGAAAAAGGAAATGGTTACTCTACTGGTGACTGATTTTGAAATTTAAGGCAGAATTTGGATTATTGCCAAGCAGTAGGGTAAGGAGGAGTACGTCTGGAATGTAGAACATCTCTTAGTGTGCTACTTAGTACTCCCATTTTCTGTGACTGAAGTCAACGAAAATCTACAATTACTCAATTAGAGAGAATGTAGCTCTTGCTCTAGGGAATAATGCTTGGACCGTCTCAGCAGGCAATGAACCAAAGCTAGTTGAGCTGCTTTCTAAGGGCAAAGATATAGAGAATAGGCAGTGAGAGGAGTTAGTTACAAATATCATCTACCGCTATGAGAAAAGCTACAGAAACAAAAACTGCAATAGGTATGAGTAGTTATTTTCTTATTGTAATATAAATATTTTTTGCTTGTGTATGAATGTATATTTAAGAATTTCCCCTTTATTTTTCCAGTGCCAACTACAATAAAGCACATTAATAGTAGTTAACTTTGTATCTCAGTATTTAAGTTATAAAGAGGGTAATATGACTCAGGTTGAAGAATAATGAACATCAACCAGAGGCAGAAAGTGGATTTATTATCTTTTTTTAGGGAAAGAGTAAGCTTGTTTTCAGTTGCATGTGTGATAGCTGCATCGTGTCTGGTGGAAACATGACTCCATCATTGTCTTTGTCTCTATTTAGAAGTTACATAGGGTTTTTAGAGTCCTGTTTGGGTGCAGAGTTTATGAAAACCGTATTGAAGTGGCTTTATTATACATACATATAGATATGTATTCTTGAAAACCATGAGTATAGATATATACCATGATGTGTATGTGCACACACACACAAACACACACACGTGTGTGTGTAATGTGTGTGTATATATGCATATATACCATGCATATACACATATATGTGCATATACACATATATATGCATATACACCATATATACACATATATATTCACATATACATACACATAGCATATATACACATGTGGCATTATATATGCACACACACATATATATACATGTACACGCACATATATACCTACATGTATATACACATATATACGTGTGTGTGTATATATAGATATATAAAATCAGCTGAATTTCCCTGTAAAAATACTATTTATACTATTTACTTGTTTGTGAATAAGCATAAAAACTGACCCTCCTAGTTTTAAAACTTGGAACTTACATTTGTTTCGTGAGTTCCTTCCTCAGGAAACCAACTGTATTAGTCAGGGTTCTCTAAAGGGACAGAACTATTAGGATGCATGTATATATGAAGGGGAGTTCGTTAGGAAAATGGACTCACACAATCACAGGGTGAAGTCCTACGATAGGCCATCTGCAACATGAGGAGCAAGGAAGCCAGTCCGAGTCCCAAAACCTCAAAAGAAGGGAAGCCAACAGTGTAGCATTTAGTCTGTGGCTGAAGGCCTGAGAGCCCCTGGCAAACCACTGGTGTAAGTCCAGGAGTCCAAAAGCTGAAGAACTTGGAGTTTGATGTTCGAGGGCAGGAAGCATCCAGCACAGGAGAAAGATGGAGGCCGGAAGACTAAGAAAGTCTGCTCATTCCACTTTCTTCTGCCTGCTTTATTTTTGCTGCACTGGCAACTGACTAGATGGGGCCCACCCAGATTGAGGATGGGTCTGCCTCTCCCAGTCCACTGAGTCAAATGTTAATCTCCTTTGGCAACACCCTCACAAATGCACCCAGGAACAATATTTTTCATCCTTCAATCTAATCATGTTGACACTCAATATTAACCATCACACTGACCCTGAAGCAAGGACTGAAACTCACCAGATCACCTCATCCAGTCAATCCAGATCACTCACTCATCCTGATTGTTTCCTTAATCCTCTCTAATTCCTGTTTTCCTGCATGTAGCTACATCCCTTCCCTACTATATAAACCCCCTAATTTAGTCAATTGAGGAGACAGATATGAGATTGATCTCCCCCTCTCCTTGGCTGAGAATAAAACATTTTCTTCTCTAGTAATATTTGTTATCTTAGTGATTGGCTTTCTGTGTTGTGAGCAACAGGGCCTAGATGGAACCCCTAGCATTTTAGCAACATATTATATATATAATACATATGCTGGGTTTTCAAGAGTACATGTGTAATTTAGCTCTAAATTTTATTGATTTTAGCTCTAAATTATGTTTTCTAAAATTCCCTTTTCCATACTTTCTGGCTGAAGTTAGCCATAAGATATGTTTTGTGTGAAATTTGGAATGTGAGCATGAAGCAGCACCCACCTTAATTTTATAATCAGAAGGCTGGTGAAGAAGCAGCAGGTACTGTTTCAGCTCACACATGTTGATACTCATCAGCTGACTCACCTTGTTGGTGTGGTGCAGCAGCTTGCCAGGAGCTGTTCCAGCCTCCCCAACAATTGAACTAAATGCATATTTAGGCTCATAATGAAGTTTGCCAACTTTCCCCAGAGGACAGAAACATGATCAAAATTGGAAGTGGTGAGAGACTAACATGTTTTCCAATCTTTATGTAATTAATCACAATCTGCCTTTGCTCTCTCCAATTTTACATCCACTATCTACTTTTTCTTCTTCATTGCCTGACCGTCACACTTCAAGGTTTAGCATGAAAAAAAAAAAAAGAGTTTTAGGGTCTTTAAACCATCTTTCATGGTTATATGCAGTCAAATCTTTGTAATATTACACGTAAAAGTTCTGCTTCTCTGAAACCTGCATGATATGTAGGCCTGCTAGATGTTGAACGTTATTACGAAACTTCTATATTTTACAAAGTAAATTATGAGAGTATGAACAGACATAGGAGTAGAGTAGAAAATGTAGATGTGGGAACATTTCATATGGAAATTTCATGTGCAATGAAAGTAGCATCTCAAATTAGTGGAGAAATAGTGATCTAGAATATATGATGTTGAGATAACTGGAAAGTTCTTTGGGAGAAAAGATAAAATTGGATTCATATGTCATGCTGTATACAAAGCTAAATCTGAAATGGATCAGGAATCTAAATTTTAAAAATGGAATCATACAAATACTGTAAAAGGAAAATATACAAGCACTAGACAGGTGATTTCCATGAAAATATAAATTCAACTACTGATTTTAAATCACTTATTGTCTGTGTGAATGTGGGCAGTTACAATTTCCCACAGGTAAAATATGAATAATGAAAACATCTAGCACACAACATACTATAAATATGAAATACAAAAGTGCAGGTCAAATGTACATGAGCATATGTCATGGCCAGAGTAAGAACAAAAAAATACTGTAATCATTATTTTTTGTTGTTGGTAATAGTAATAGCAGCAGTGGCCTTGGTAAGGACACAAGCAGGTTCAGGATAATTTTAGCCTAAGGGAAATTGATAACTGATACCATGAACATGTGAGTAAAAAAATATGGCTTGAAAACTATGACTGTAAAGTATGTAAACATTTTTTGGCATGAAAAATGACTGCTATCTGATTAGTCTGGAAGGCCTGCCAAATAAAATTCAAAAGATTTAAAATAAACTGTGATAACATTTTGAAAGACATATTGAGTAGGTTTTATGAAAAGCAGTTAATTAAAGTCACTTTTAATGGAAGATCCAAAATCTTAAAAACCTTATTAAAATTTTCTAGTAATATCACAGACACTAATTAAAAGACAAGAGTTATAAAAATTACTTTTGTTTTTAACCCTAACTATTGAAAAGAAGCCAAACATTATTTTCTTCTTTTAATTACAACAGTTTCATACACTCGTTAACAAAACAAGTTAATATGCCTTACCGCTTTTTTTCTAGTGTAACAATATGTGTACAAATTTGAAATTACCATACTTTCCTCAATAATCTTTAATGAAGATATATCACTGCTAATCTCAAACAAAGTTCTCTTCTATATCATAAAATTGTATTAAAGACCGATACACAAGGCTCTCTGATTAAAGATGCTGGTACAGTTGCAGTTTGTTTCTCCCAGACAAACCTATGATATAATCATGCTTTATATAACACAATAATTTATTTAAAAAGTACAATTTACTTAAGAGATATAAAGGAATATGGAAAAATGATACTTTAAGTAAAGATTAAAGTCTGGGTTAACAAAAATTCTGATTTACTGAAATAAAGCACAGAATATAGAATTGCATTTGTGATCATTTTAGTTTAGCTAAAATGTTTTAGTTTCTTTTTTTTTTTAGAGACAGTGTCTTACTTTGTCATCCATGCTGGAGTGCAGTACTGTAATCATATCTCACTGTAGCATTGAATTCCTGGGCTCAAGTGACCCTTTCACCTCAACCTCCCGAGTAGCTAGGACTACAGGTGCACACCACTATACCTAGCTAACTTTTTAAATGCTTTTATTTTTTTGGTAGTAAGGAGGTCTCGCTATGTTGCCCAGGCTATTTTTTCAAATATTTAGAACTGGGATTTCCTGTTTCAAATTACCCTGATAGCAAGCTTAGAAACATTTTGCCCCAATTTCTCTAATTGACTACCCATGGAAACACTGAAATAAATGAAAACTTCCATTTACACAAACAGCAATCAATTTTGCATCAGTGGCACCGTCTGAGGAATGTACGACAGTTGTTCCCCCTTATCCATGGGGGATATGTTCCAAGTCCCCCAGTGAATGTGTGAATCTGCAGATACTACCAAACCCTATGTTTACTATAATTTCTCTTATATATACACTGGAGCAAAATTGTATTACATTCATCATCCCCTGGCCCAGGGGATAAATATAGTTTAATGTATCAGTTAGGCACAATAGGATATTAAAAGCATAACATAATAAAGGTAATGTTGTACTGTAATAAAAGTTATGCAAATGTGGTCTCTCTTTCTCTCAAAGCATTTCATGGTACTGCACTTACCTATTTTCACACTACAGTTGACCATGGATAACTGAAGCCCTAGAAGTGAAACCATGTGTAAAGGGGATGTATTGCATCTGGATCTTCCCTATAATGATAAAAAAAAAAAAGGCACAAAAGATGTAAGTAAGTTGCCCTACTAGTAAATAGTGAATGACCAGTAAAACACAAGCAGTCAATTCCGGTATTTACAATCTACATGGTTATACTTTAATACCTCTCCAACACACAAAGAAGGCAGATGGGGTTGAGAAAACTATTGTAAACATTATTTTTCTTAGCACACACATATATACATAGGCACTCCCCTCTTGAAACAAAATGGGGAGATACTGTGAACCTCCCAGTTGGGCAATCTGTCAACTTGCCATACCATATGAGCCCCATATGGCTCTCCATTTGGCATTCATACATCTGTTTGAATTCTAAAATGAATAGGTTAATAAATAGGATTTATTGTAGAAGGAGAAACGCAAACCAAAAGACCATTAAAAAATAGAAGGCATAAGAGCTCCTAATCCACCCATCATATACAGGAAAGCATTGAGGTAGGCCAACCTTTAAGATGGCTCCTAAGATTCCCTTCTGCTCACAACCCATATAATCCTCTCCACTTGCCGCTGGGCCAGGGGATGATGAATGTAATACAATTTTGCTCCAGTGATTAGGTTATGTTATAGGATAAAGGTGATAGGATTTTCACATGTAATTAAGATCCCAAATCAGTTGATTTTTGATTAATAAAAAGTAAACTTGGGGTTTACCTGACTTAATCAGGAGAAAGCCCTTTAAAGAGGGCGGGTAAAGGCACTTTAATAGTGGCCTTCGAGAAGCAAACATCATGTTGTGAACTATTAAGGAGAGGGGTAGTCTCTAGGAGTGAAAGCACAAAGAAAAAGAATTCTGCCAACATCTCCAGGGAGGTTGGAAGTGCCTCTTAACCCTAGTCAAGCCCCCAAATGAGAGGGCAGCCAATTTGGACACCTTGGTGTCACCCTTGTGAGACCTTAAGCAGAGAACACAGCTAAGCTGTGCCCAGTCTTTTGACCAATGGAAACTGTGAGATAATAAATGAGTGTTGCATTAAGCCATTAAATTTGTGAATCTGTAGCATAGAAAACAAATACAAGGATGTTGGGTTCAAGCTTTTGTTGGGGCAGTCTAGGTCTGAATTCCTATAGGGAGACCCCTTTGGTTTTTTTGTGTTGTTTTTTTTTTTTCTTTTTGAGACAGAGTCTTGCTCTGTTGCCCAGGCTGGAGTGCAGTGGTGAGATCCTGCCTCTCTGCAACCTCTGCCTCCTGGGTTCATGTGATTCTCCTGCCTCAGCCTCTCGAGTAGCTGGGACTACAGGTGCCCGCCATCATGCCCAGCTAATTTTTGTATTTTTAGTAGAGACAGGGTTTCACCATATTGGCCATCCTGGTCTCCAACACCTGACCTTGTGATCCACCTGCTTCGGCCCCCAAAGTGCTGAGATTACAGGCATGAGCCACCATGCCTGGCGACCCCTATTTTTTTTTCTCTCTCTTTTAATAGGATAAGCCTTGTCTGTGGTGAATGTACAGGCTGCTTGGCACCAGGCTGTCTAAAATTGATGTGCCAGCATTTTACGGTACTGGTCTGGGACCTTGAGAACTATGAGAAGGTGCAGTTGTCCCTGATGGAGGAGGGACTTCTCATTCTGATGAATAATTGGGGTTAGGTGACGTTTTCTCTGTGGGAGATGGAGAAAGCACCTGCCAGATAGGTCATTGACTAGGAAAACCTGGATGAGTGTCTGAGTGGTTTTCAGATAACCCAAGTCACTGCATTCCTTTCTCCCACTGTCTGCCCCATCAATTGTGACCCACAGTTACAGGAGTGCCCTTCACAAAATAGGATAATTATCTCTTACACAGTGCTCTTTGCTGTATTGGCCAAGTTCTATCCACTGTCTTGTCGACTAACAAAAAAAGTCAAGCTTTTAAAAAATTAAAGCCAGTTTTTATTCAGAAGTCTTACAGAGGACGAAAGACCAAGGCCTAGACCCGAGGAACAGTCCTGTACGACTGCTCCAATGAAGTATTTGAGCTCACAGTTTACATACAGGTGGTGAAGATTCAGTATGTGCAAAAACATGTCAAAGTTTGGGCATAATAGTACATCTGCTTATAGATCACTAAAGCACATTTGGTTATATAGATTGCAGAAGCATAATCACTAACGCTGTCAGATGTTATCTTATATTCAGGAAAAGGCAAGGGCCAGTGTCATTGTCTTTTAAGGAATATAGTAATTCAGGCAAGAGATGTGGGGGTGTATTTTTCTATCCTGTTTTGACTTCAAAGTATCTTTCCAGAGAGTTACACATCTTCAGAGTAAGGGGCTTTATGAAATTATGCTGGGAAGCAGCAATGAGGAAACATGGATTCTTAAGTTTCCTACTTTGTCTCACAGTTTTCTCCTGAGACTCCTGTATGCATTGAGAAGTAGCAATGCCCCCTAAGAGCAGGGAGGAAGTATAGATCTGGAGGTGGGGTGGTGTATGTAACAGCTTACAAGGAGAGACTGTGCATAGTCCCACAGATAAGTGTCATCACTATGACTCTACACAATAGAAGGCTCATTATCACTTACTTATTCCCACTCTTACCACAATGGATAGGATATTTTTGTCTTCTATTATCAATGTTTTGCACTTTGACAGAAAGATGTCGTTAACTTTGTCTCCAAGGTGCTACCATCTTATGCTATGATGAATATCTCAGTCGTCACCCATGAGATACAAGAATATTCACATCTAAGTAACACAGTAAGAAATATGCATTGAGAAGCAGCAATGCTGTTTAATAGCAGGGAGCAATTGCAGAGGTGGACTGGTGTATTTAACAGCCTACAAGGATAGTGTGCATAATCCCACTAGTAAAGGTCTGTTTTCACTATGACTTTACTCAACAGATGACTGGTTATTACTTAATCCCACTCCTACCACAATTGATGGGATATTTTTGTCTTCTCATACCACCACTTTGCACTATGGTAGAAAAGATGTTATTAGCTTTTGTTTCCCAGGTGTTACCATCTTATCTTATGGTGAATATCCCAGTCTTTACCTATGAGATACAAGAATATTCACGTCTAAGTAGAGTTTGAGATCAATAACAGAAGAGGAACCAAGAAAGTTATAAATGTAATCATATTGATTTTGAATAGAATATTTCAGCAGAAAATAGTTAATGCATCTTACTATTTTCAAATTTAAATATATGTCTATTGTGTTATACTTACACATGTTATCTGTGTTTTTTCACATTTGATTTTTACATATATTTTTTAAGTAACAGAAATGTTAAATTCAAAGAATGGGTATCTTTAATGTATCTCTAAATACTTTTAAAGAGCCCTGAAAATATCCTTACCTTAGTATCTCTTTTCCAAATGCACATGTCGTTATCTGTGTAGTTTGATTTATTTTTTCTGTCCCATAATAAGCTGAAGGTGTATGAATTAAGATTTGTATATAATCATCTAAAGTAATAAACTAAAAGTTTTTCTGATTTGTGTCTTCAGATGTTTTTGTCAGATAAAAACCATCATATAATGCCTTGCTAAATATAGCACATCTATGTGATTATAATCACTTCTCCTCGAAAATATTTCCTCCAGTGTTAAAAATATAAACAAACTAGAAAACTAAAACACCTATGCATTATCATTTCAATTTATAAACCTTCAACTAAAAATGGAGGAAACTCATTTATATAAATTAAAAGCAAATATAATTTAATTACATGTAGCAAGTATAATTTATACATGTACTTTCAACCTAAATGATTTTTATTATATTTCATGTTTAAACCCATGAAAATTCTTTATTTTGGATTTATGGGTTTTCATTTTTTTAATTATTTCCTAAAACATTTAAAATCCTTTTGTATATTGTTATCATATCTAACATATAACTGCAAATGACTGTCTTATTGTTGGTTTCTGTACAAGCAATCTGTGTTATATTGTCAGAAGAAAATATAATTAGAGGACTAAGTTTAAAGTCTACGATTTTAAGCAAATGACAATTACATAAGTATAATTTTAGAAGATGAGGCTCAAATTTGTTAAAATATTTAGTTATTTTCCCTAGGACTTGTGAACATGAGTTGTCAATTACCTACTATGTACAAAATTGGTAGTTGTTAAGGCCAATCTTTCAGATTTGTTCTGAACTCAAGAAACCTATTCTCACTAGTCTTTCCCCCAGGTTCTCCCTGTTACATTAACAGGCCCACACTGTAACTTGTTGTTACGTGAAGCTACCTGCTAGCCTCCTCTTAACTGCTTGTCACCAAAATCTCTATTGTTTTGAGAGCAAACTTAGGCTGGAATTTTCTTTGCTTTGTTTCAAATAAAATGAGGTGGCTGGGGGACAACTTTAGATCTCTGTCTGTTACGGCCTCCTTCTCCCTAAGAAAAATCTCTAAGCCACTACTCTGGAGCTTGATGTAGAAACAGGGGCTGGTTGATTGATTTTTCTCATTTTCACCAGTTATTGTTGTTTTACTGGGAAGGGTCCTCAAGCCACAATTCCAGAAGTCATGTTTCTGAAAGATTTTCAGAAAAATAACTTTTAAATAAGTTCAGAGCTGGAGTAAAACAGAAGCATGTAAAACACAGCATGGGCAGGCTGGGCATGGTGGCTCATGCATGTAATCCCAGAACTTTGGGAGGCTGTGGCAAGCAGATCATGAGGTCAGGAGATCGAAGCCATCCTGGCTAATGCGGTGAAACCCCATCTCTACTAAAAATACAAAAACTTAGCTGGACGTGGTGGCGGGCGCCTGTAGTACCAGCTATTCGGGAGGCTGAGGCAGGAAAATCTCTTGAACCCGGGAGGTGGAGGTGGCAGTGAGCTGAGAATGCACCACTGCACTCCAGCCTGGGTGACAGAGCGAGACTCTGTCTCAAAACAACAACAACAACAACAACAACAAACAAAATAAACACAGCATGGGCAGAGTAAAGAGCATAAGCAAAGTTTCAAGAGAGATTGTACCTTCAAGCATATTTAGAGAATAGCGAATAGTCCAGTTCTGTAGAGACGTCTAAATACGTAGGAGAGTATTGAAAAAGGGACTGGAAAGACTGTTGGGATCATAGTTTCTGCTGAGGAGTCTAGAGGGATGCATGTTTAATTTTGTAGATAAGGTAATATCATTGATGACATTAACATAGTAGATTAACAGTTTGCCAGGCAAGATTTCAATAGCTTCCATAAAAGATAGATAGATTAATGTATATTATAATCAAATGTTAATTTATTTTATATATACATATATGCAATTCTGAATTCTAAGAATAACAATCGGTATAAGAAATCACCTTCTTTTTTTTTTTTTTTTTTTTTTTTTTTGTCTTTCTGTGCCTCGTTTATTTCACTTAACGTAATGACCTCCTATCCCATCCGTGTCGTTGCAAATGACAGGATCTCATTCTTTTTTTATAGCTGAATAGTACTCCATTGTGTATATGTACCACATTTTCTTTATCCATTCATCTGTCGATGGACACTTAGGTTGCTTCCAAATCTTGGCTATTGTGAACAGTGCTGTAACAAACATGAAAGTGCAGGTATCTCTTCGACACACTGATTTCCTTTCTTTGGGGTATATACCCAGCAGTCAGATTGCTTGATCATATGATAGTTCTATTTTTGGTTTTTTGAGGAACTTCCAAACTGTTCTCCATAGTGGCTGTACTAATCTACATTTCTACCAACAGCGTAGGAGGGTTCCTTCCCTTTTCTCCACATCCTCACCAGCATTCATTATTGCCTGTCTTTTGGATAAAAGCCATTTTAACTGGGGTGAGAAGATATCGCACCTTCTTGAAATCAGTTTCAGAATTTCAGTAAAATTAAAAGCTTGAAATGAAGAGAGTTATAAACTTACATCTCAAAGAGATCTCATCTTCATAATGTGAAATAAATTCCTTAATGAACAATATTCCTCATTTAATTTTTTGATTCTCACCAACATTATGGGTGTAGTATGTGCTCATGTAGTGTGGAGGAAGGGGTTTCTTGGGTGAAAGTGCCATTCTGGGCTCAACTTAAGTAAGGAGTAGACACGTCTGTTTCTTTACTCATCCATCTATTCAACTCAGTCTCTTTCAGTTCTCATTAGGGAAGCTTAGAAAAGAGATTAATGTCCAGACTGGACAATAACATCCTGCCTTACATCATGTTCTCAAAATCTGTGAACAGATACTAAATGAGGATCTGCAGAAGATACGCAGCCACTGCTCAGACAATCATACAGAAATGAAGCATTCCCATGAATGATTTCTTCCCACAGGAAAACGTTATTAACCATCGGATACACCTAAGTATATGCAGCACAGGGTGAGTTAAATGTTCACACTATCGTAAAGAGTGATGCAGATGTTTTCACAGTAGTTATTTAATCTGTTCACACCCACTTCGACATGGACTTCTTCTGTGAGGCGTGATGACATTCCGACTGACACAAATTTAACAACTTCAATATGGAAGCATATGAAAAAAAAAAACAACAAATACAGTGCTGGTTTGTTTGCTATACTGTCACTGTTTTCTTTCCTTAACATGGTTGCTGACAGTCAAAATTGAAAACATGCTAGGCTTCCTCAGCACCTGATATTCAGGAGTCACTGCATGTCAGAGGCAGAGATCCTGTGACAGGTGAGGAGATTGTGGCGAGGGAAATGGAAGGGTTCAAAAACATCTGAGGCCAAGGCCACTTGTCTAATGACAGAAAAATTGAGGAAAGAATGCTCAAGGTTTCACATCTCTCCTGTTATGTAGCATCGTTTCAGAATTATGCCAAATGACCGCTACGTCAGAAAGGAGGACGGGATTTTCAAAGCACGATAGGACTTATATTTCTATTATGGTAAGAAAATGCTAAAAATTCATTGCATAGTAAATTGACTGCAAAAAAAAAATAGAGCTATCTTTACAGAAATGAGTGATTCTAGATACGTGAGGACATGAACTAGATATATGATCTTTTCATTAATGTTTACTTAGACTGCAGAGCATGTTAATTTTTATATTTTCATTTCTTTTAAAACTGAAAGTTTGTGGAGATTTCCGGTAAATTCCTTTTTGGTTTCTGATTAATGACTTAAAAATAAAACAAACTTAGTAAGAGTTGTGGGGTCTGGTTTTTTATTTGTTCACTGGGGAAATGGAACATTTTGGTAGGAAAGGCAATAGAATAATCTGTATTCTAACATACATCATCAGGCTTTGCCTGGTACAGGTGTAAACATACCTGTGATAGAAAGTGATAACAAACACTTGATGATAAACATACCTGTGATAACAAAGTGATAGAAATGAAAATAGGAAGGGGCAGAATCAGAAAGATTGCAACAGAAGCTAAAATGAATTTATACAACAGAACTCATGTCCCTGAATTTATTTAAGACAGAAGATCCAATGTTTTTTTTTTTTTTTTGGCCAGGAAAAGAACTAAACCTACCTAAGATCAGTGACAGTTGTAGAATTAAAGATATTCTTTAACAACCAATTTACCCATCCAGATTATTTACTGTATTTCTACTGATGTAGAATGTACTACTTATGTAGTACATAGATTTGTTTATATGTACATTATTCTTGAGTTAAAAAATTGCTTTTTTTTTACCATTTAAATACATAAAAAAGAGAACACTCTTTGATTGTGTAGATAGTCAAATTCCCTATAGACTTTATTTTAATGTGAATTCTTATTAATTTTGAACTATTCTCCATATTTATTGCTCATCCAAATAACTGCTAATGCATCTTTCCAATACAATAATTTATATATTAATAGTTAATAAAAATGATACAGAATTTCTTTTACATATGAATTACACAAGTCAAATATCAACTGTAATTATTATATACAAATAAGTCAATATTTACAATAAATGTGAATCTTATTTTTTGAAAGTTACCTTTTTTGATATGTCCTAATTTTACCCAAATTTTAAAAAGTGATTTTTTTTTAAAAAAGAAAGCATTTAAGATAGAGTTTACTATAGTGTAAAACATGATTAAAATTAAACTGGTGAATTACAAATTTTGAGGCCCCTTGTTTCAGGAATTAACCTATCCTCACAAGTTTATGCTGTTAAAATCTTACTCCCCATTAATCCTTTTGTTAAATTATCACAGATTTGTAATCTTACTCCTCAGTAACTTCCACACATTTATTGTACTGTGTATGTCTAGAATCCGGGGTAGGTATAATATAGTCCTCAGGCCAAATTAGGCCCACCAGCTTTTCATATGGTCCTTAAGCCAAGAATTGTTTTTTTACATTTTTAAAATAGTGGAAGTAAAAGACAAAACACTATCTATGGCCCACAATAACTGAAATATTTATTGTCGGGTCCTTGACTAAAAAAAGTTTGCCCACCCCTGGTTTAGACTATATTCTGCCTTTGTCCCTTGGTCATCTGTCTTTTGAAGAAAAATCAGGAATATCAGTTTCAAAAGTCTCTCAATTAACTCCTTGTATCTGCAAATTTCTTCAGATATAATATTTTAAACAATAAATATTTTCTTCTCCATCTTAGAATAATGATTCCATATTTCTGACCTCCTTTTACTTGCATCCACTGCTGGCTAGATATGTCTCACCTTGACCAGGACTATGGGACAAGCAAGTTAAAACCACAGGGAGATGGTTTTCTTCAGTGTTGACCAATATTTTTTAGTGTATTGTAACTTAAATATTAACAAATATAAAACCACATATAAAAACCAATTAAGAACACTAACGTGAAGTAATATATCATTATTTTAAAAATATCAATTAGCTGAACATGGTGGTGTGCACCTGTAGTCCCAGCTACTTGGGAGGCTGAGGTGGGAGAATCGCTTGATTCTGGGAGGGGGAGTTGCAGTGAGTTGAGATCACGCCACTGCAGCCCAGCTTGGGCAACAAAGCAGGACTCTATCTCAAAAAAAATTATATATACACAAATTTTATATATAATTATATAATTTTATCATATATTTTATATATTTTAAATATATAGTATACATATTTAAGTAATATGTATAAACGTATATATATTTGTATACAAATATATGTATAAATGTATATATATTTGTATACAAATATATGTATACAAATAAAATATGTATAAAAATAATATACTTATGTAAATATGTATATTATATATCAAAAATACATGTATAATATGTATAATTTTTACATAACAATATTTACATATTATAAATATATAATGTACATATATTTTATTATATAATATTTATTATAGAATATAATTATATATAATTTTATGTAATATATAAATATATATTTTACAGTACAGGGTATATATATAGCTTGCAAAATAATTGCAAGATTTTATATACGGTAGAGATTACTGGAGTGTGCCTCTACATTTCTGTATTATTTTCGGAATCAATTCTTCAACCCCATTTCTCTACTGAAATTTCTGTTATCCTTTGGACAGCTTATTATGAAGTTACTTGATTTTCAATTAGATTGCATAAAACAGTATACATTATTTATCTCTGTTTTATTTTTTATTTGTCCGTAATAACTGAAATATTAATTACAACTAAAGCAATAGAAAACAAATATACTAAAGTAGTTCTGAAACATGTAGCAGAATATTAAACGGTATCATTATGAGAACTAGAATGTTTCCAATTACATGTATGTGAGTGTATCTGAGTGCATGCACATTGTAAAATATTAAACTTCATATATGTACCAGTTTGCAAATAATTTTTAAAAATTTATTTTGTAGAAGAAAAGGAAATGTGTTGATGCTGAAAATTAAAAGCTACTGAATATTGTGATTTTCTAATGAACTTATAAAACCTGCTCATTAAATATGCAAGATAACATATACTTCTAAGAACGACAGGCAGGAAGGGCAATAAAGAGATACAAAGTTAATTAAAATGGCCAATATAAAGCCTGTGGCAAATGCAGGCAAATGGCAAACGCAGCAAAATGGAACTTGCTAAAGTTGTATTATAAATAACTTGAACCTTTAATTTTTTCTCTATGTGGGCACTGGGCCTGTTTGGTGAAAAGCAAGATTTGATGTGCCTGGACTACCTACTCTAACTCAAAGCACCACAGGACTTAAGCTCCCACCTTCTTTTACCTTTGAATGGGAGCATCACTGCTGACATTAATTAACACATTTTATTAATTGAAAAAAGGCAGATAACCTCACTCTCTTGTAAGTTGATTACTGAACCCTAAAGTACTAGGATTTTTACTTAATCTAAGCTTTTGTATTCCTTTCATCAATGAATCCTATTAGTTCCTATACCAATTTATGACAGTCTCAGAAAGTCTATATTCATGAACCACACTTTGTTCATTTCATACATATGAACAAAGAGTGATAAGTAATACATCCATCAAAAATGTGCATGGTGATGAGAGGGAAATGCTAGCAGAAATTTTAAAATATATTTAACTTTAGAAGGAAGAAATATACTTTATATATCTAAACAAAATCAGAAAACGTCAATTTTTTCTCACTCTTCTCCTTCACTGTCTTCCTCTTATACACACACACACAAACATGCGCGCACATGCGCACACACACACACACACACACACAATCACATAGCATTGGAAGAATCCATCACGAAGACTGCAAGAACACAGAGCAATGCAATAATAGAGTAGTGCAATTAAGATTGATACTTGAAAAACAATTATGCAATTTACAATAACTATCAATTTTTATGTTGCTGCTAGATTGTGAATCTTGCTAGTGATGTTTTTGCTAGTATTGTTACTAGCAAAAACAGATAGTATTGTTACTATCTTTTATTAGGAAAGCTGAGATAATGAGATGAAGTACATTGAGAAAAATCGTAGAGCTGGTACATTTTGACCCATAATTCAAACAGATAAGTTTGATCCAAAATAAACACACTATCTGGCTTATTGAACAGCAGAAAAACATAAACTTTTTGTATAGAAGATACTGAGAGAAAAATGTTTTCTAGGCATTAAACCTATGCATAATAACAAATACAATTCAGTAAATTTAAAAATTGGATACTGGAAATGTGAGCCATATGAAGAAACGACTGTGAATTTGTGCAGGGTAAATCCACAACATATTCTTTTTCCTTGACATATGTTCCTTTTTGTCACAGAACAAAATATAGGCAATATCTGCCCATTCTAATAGATAGAAGGAAAGGCAAAGAAAATACAATAAATTATTGTAAATATATATAATATTATTTTCATATATAATTGTCAATGTCAATTTAGAGGTCATTATATTATTAATCCTTATGCTAGGTCCTTTGTAAATGCTATTCATACAACAATGAAAATTTGACATTATTTACATTATTATATAAATTAGACTTCAAATTCACATAAGCAATTGACTTAGTACTGAGATCTTTTGTCTCTGAAAGGCCATATAATTGATCCTTTTGATCAGCATTTTTAGCCAGAAGTATTAAATTCTTATCTCTGCCATCTCCTTCACTTTTCTAAATATTCCTTTTCTTTCTTTCATCCTCTCGTTCACTTCCCCTCCCACTCTCCATCTCTCTCTCCAATAAGTATTCACAAAACATCTATTTCCATACACTCCAATACAGTACCTACTAGCCACTTATGTCTACTGAGCCCGTCAAGTGTGGATTATTCAGATTGCAAGCTGTCATAAATCTAATATATACACTGCATTTCAAAGACATACAAAAATTAGAATGAAATAGAATATTAATAATTTTAACTATTCATATTCTGGATATATTGGATTAAAATATGTATTAATAAAATGATTTTCATGTATTTTTATTCTACTTTTTAAAATACATGAATTTTAGAAAATTTAAAATTATATATATGGCTTATATTACATTTCTATAGGGCAACTTTGATCTATTTTGTAACTAGGTATCATTCTAGACATCAGAAGAGAGAGCATAAAATCAATTATGTGCCTACATTCAAACTACTTACAGTCTAATGGAAAAGCTAGATATATAGAAATATGTAAGAACAATTTTTTCAAATATAAGGGAAAATAACAGAGTTTTATGAGGGTATATAGATAGAAGGATATGTAATAAATTAAGTGGCTATGGAATACCTCCAGGAAATTGATTTGTGGGTTTAATCCAGATGCTCAAAATCAACAAGCTTTTCAGAGAGGTGTAGCAAGTTTGTATTTCCTTGCTTCTTTTATTTCTCACTCCTTTATTTTATTTGTTCCTTTGCTTTTCCTTTAAAAATGGTTAAGGTACAGATTTTTAAAAAATAATTTAGTAATGCAGTTGTTATACATAACACAGAGAGATCCTGTGTACCCTTTTTCCAGGTTCCTATAACGGTAACATCTTAGTAAACTGAAGTACAATATCACAATCAAGGTATGACATTGAAATAATCAAGATAGAACACCTTCTCATCACTACAAAAATGTTTCATTTGCCCTTTTATAGCCACATTTACTTCTCTTCCTACCCTCCACCTTAATTCCTGACAACTTCTAGTTTGTTCTGCATTTCTATAATTTATCATTTTAAGAGCATTATCTATCTATCTATCTCATCTATGTATCTATGTATCTATCCATCTGTCTGTCTGTCTGTCTGTCTGTCTATTTATCCATCCATCCATCCATCCATTTATCAGGGACTTTAAAAATAATTGCTTAGCATAGTTCCTTGGAGATGTTTCCAGGTTGACGCATGTATAAATAGTGCATTGCAGCAGGGTGTGGTGGCTCACGCCTGTAATCCCAACACTTTGGGAGACCTAGGCAGGTGGATCACAGGGTCAGGAGATCGAGACCATTCTGGCCAACATGGTGAAACCCTGCCTCTGCTAAAAAAAAAAAAAAAAAAAAAAAAAAAAAAAAAAAAAAAAAAAAAGTACAAAAACTAGCTGGGTGTGGTGGCATGTGCCTGTAATCCCAGCTACTCAGGAGGCTGAGGCAGAAGAATCGCTTGAACCAGGGAATAGTAAGTTGTGGTGAGCTGAGATTGCGCCACTGCACTCCAGCCTGGTGATAGAGTGAGACCCTGTCTCCAAAAAAAAAAAAAAAGAAAAAAGAAAAAAAAAAGAAAAAAATTCCATTGCTTTTTACTGTTAAATAGTACACATCGTGGCCGGGTGCGGTGGCTCACACCTGTAATCCCAGCACTTTGGGAGGCTGAGGCAGGCAGATCACGCGGTCAGGAGTTCAAGACTAGTCTGACCAACATGGCGAAACCCAGTCTCTACTAAAAATACAAAAATTAGCTGGGCGTGGTGGCGCACTCCTGTAATCCCAACTACTTGGGAGTCTGAGGCAGGAGAATCGCTTGAACCAGGGAGGCAGAGATTGCAGTGAGCTGAGATCATGCCATTGCCCTCCTGCCTGGGCGACAGACTGAGAATCTGTCTCAAAAAAAGAAAATTACTCATTGCTATAAATATAGCACTTTATTTAACCGTTAACCTGTTTAAGTACACCAGAATCTTTAACAAGTTTTGTCGTTATAAGCAAATAGCTACAAACATTTGTGTGAAGGTTTTTAAGTGAACCTAAGTCTTCACTCTTCTTTGATAAATGTCCAGGAATGCAATTGTTAGGCCCTCTGGTAAGTATATGTTTAATTTAAAAAGCAAACAATAAACAAACCTATCAAATTGTTTTTGGGGGAGTTGTACACTTTTGCCTTCACAACAGCAATGGAGGAGTGATCCAGTTTCTCCATATCCTCAACAGCAATTGGTAGTGTCATTTTTTTTGACATACAAATAGATTTATTGTCTCATTGTGGTTCTAATTTGAACTATCCTAATGGCTAATGATATAGATCATCTTTCCATAAGCTTATTTGCCATCTGTTTATCCTCTTCAGAAAAATTTCTATCTGTTCCTCATTTTAAAATTGAATTATTTTTTACTATTGAGTTTTGAGAATGCCTTAAATGTTTTAGACACAAGTCTGTTACTGGATGTGTGGTTGGCAAATATTTTCTCCCACTCTGTAGCTTGTCTTTCCATCCTCAGTATAATTTTTTACATAACAAAATATTAAATTTTGATTAAGTCCACTTTATGAATTTTTTTTCTCCGATAGTATTTTTGATGTCATCTCTGAACTCCTTGCCTACCCCTGGAACACTGGAGATTTTGTCCTATATTAGTTTTTAAAATGTGTAGTTTTACATTTTGTATTTAAGTCCATGATCTAATTTGTGTTCATTTTTGTATTTGATATGACTTATGTCTATTTTTAAAATACTTTTAATATTATATGATTTTATATTTTTAATTTTTTAGTTATAGATTTTTGGTGCATATTTCTGTTTTCTTGGTATATTGACCCTTTTATTATTACCAAATTTCCCAATCTGTGTCTAATATTTTTATTTGCACTGTGGTCTACATCATCTGATATGATATAGCCATTCCTGTTTTCTTTTAATTAATATTTTTGTGATGTATCTTTTTCCATGGTTTTTTAAAACTTCCTATATCATATTTGAAATGAGTTTCTTAAATACAGCATATAGTTGGATCATAATTCTTAATCGTCTCTGCCAATTTGTCTTTTAATTTTTGCATTTAGCCATTTACATTTAATGCATTTAATAATCTCTTAGGGCTTAAGTCTTTAATTTTATTTTCTAGTTTCTGTTGGTTCTTCTCACTTTTTTTGGTCTCTGCTTTCATTTTTCTGCCTTCCAGTGAGTTACCTGAAATATTTGGCATTTTGTTTTTATTTAGCTATAATAATTTTGTGTGTGTGTGTGTGTGTGTGTGTGTGTGGTCACTGTAGATATTGTATATCACAGTTTACTGGTGGGGTTATTTTACTGGTGTGAGTAAGCTATACAGACTTTATGTGACATTTTTTCACTATTCTCCTTTTAGAATATAATTAGCTTAACTGCATCAGACAGTGTTAAAATTGTTGTTTCAAATCAGCAACCTATTGTAAGAAAAGCCTATTGTATTTATTCATATTTTTTTCTTACCATGTTCTGTCTTCCATCTAGAGATTCCAATAGACCTTTTTTTTAAAAAAACAAATAATATTCTTTCTGCTTAGAGAACTTCCTCAAGCCATTCTTTTAGGATAGGTCAAACTGGTAACTGGTGTTAAATACTTCATCTGCAGATATGTTGATGTCTCCTTTATTTCTGGAGTACTTTTATTTTTTCTGAGTATAAGATTCTGAGTTAACAGTCTTGTCATCCTCCTTGAAAAATGTTGTTCCAACTCCTTCTGGTATCCTTGGTTTTTGATGATAAATCTGTTGTCTTTCAAAATGTTTTTCCCTTATAGGTAAGTTGTCAAAGTCTGGCTACCTTTCAGATATTTTTGTCTTCAGACTTCAAAAACTAGGCTAATATGAATTTTGATGATGTAATTTCTTGTATGTGTGTGTTTTTTTTAAAATTGGTATTCTTCTAGTTTCCTATAATTGTAGGTTTATAACAGCGCAAAATTTTGGAAGTTTTTAGCCATAGGTTTTTTTTTTTTTTTTTTTTTGAGACGGAGTCTCGCTCTGTCACCCAGGCTGGAGTGCAGTGGCGCGATCTCAGCTCACTGCAAGCTCTGCATCCTGGGTTCATGCCATTCTCCTGCCTCAGCCTCCAGAGTAGCTGGAACTACAGGAATCCGCCACCACGCCCGGCTATATTTTGTATTTTTAATAGAGATGGGGTTTCACCATGTTAGCCAGGATGGTCTTGATCTCCTGACCTCGTGATCTGCCCGCCTCGACTGCCATAAATTTTAAAGTACTTTTTCAAGCTTACACTTTCTTTTCCCCTTCTGGTATTACAATGACAGAAAAGTTGGACCTATTGTCACAGGTTCTCAAGGCTCTGTTCATTATTTCTATTCTATTTTCTCCATGTTGTCCATATTGAGTCATTTCTCTTTTATTATCTTCCCATTCACTTGTTCTTTACAATATCCCTTATGATTTCCTGTTCATCTTATTTATTTTTATGATTATTTTGATAATTGTATTTTTCAGTTCAAAACTTCCTGTTTGCTTCTTCTTTATACTGCATATTTGTTTGCTGATACTTTCAAATTTTTGTTGTTTCAATTTAGGTTCATAACTGTTCATTGAAAACATTTTTATTATGGTAGCTTTAATTCTGGAATCTCTGCCATCTTGGATTTTACATCTATTGGTTGTTGTTTTTCATTTGGTTTGAGTATGACAAGTGATTTTGATTGACACTTGGACTTTTTATATAATGTTATGATATGCTGAATTTCATTTAATGCTGTTTTAACTGGACTTCTGTGACATCATTCCTTCAGAGAAGAAAGGTAGCAAAAAACACTGATGAAAAGCAATGAGAGTTGTTGATGGGGCATGATGATTACGGAGTTTCAGAGGTCAAAAAAGAATGAGGAATTCATTGTGAAAAATAAGAAATAAAGGTTAACAATATGAAGACTGAACTATAGCCATTGACTTTGGCAACATGGAAATCAATATTTTTGTTGGAAAGAGACATTATTGTTTGAAGGTCTTTTGACAAACATGAGAGGAGATGATTTGGGGGTAACATGGGGAGTGAAAGACAAGTGAGAAGGCATGCATCATATGTAGACAGCTCTCTAAATGATCATATGAAGACACCCCAGGAATAGGATCATAGCTTGAATGAAGGAAGGTGAGTTTTTAAGGTGAGTTGACTTATTTTAAAAATGATAGCATATGTGATTGTAGAAATAATTCAGTAGAGAGAGTTTAAAATGCGTGAGAGAAAGCGTTTACTGAAGGCGCCACATATGTGAGAAGATAGAAAAAAGTCTAATCTCTAGCACTGGAAGTACAAGCCTTTGGCAGGAGAGAACATTTTCCTGTTTTATCAGGAGGGAATTAGGATAAAATAATATAGGAATGTATAGATATTTAATGATGGCTAGATACACAGTTTTCAAACTGCCATAATTTATTTTCTCAATGAATAATAAGATTGTTCATTTTCTGAAAGGAAGAGCAAATGAGAAAGCATATTAATGGATGTGATAAAAATAAAAAAGGCAGGAGATAGTGCATGCAGGTAAATGAATATGAGTTCATTAAGGAAACTCAGTAAGACGCTCAGACATGTTCAGGGCCTATTTTTATCTCAAAGCATTTGGGAAAAGTTATTGACTATGATTTATCAATTGTACACTAAAAGCTTTTTAATTTTCTAAACTTATTTTTATTATATTGCTTTCTAGTATATCCTGACTCTTGCTTAGGAAATATGCCTAAGTCAAGGGAGAACAGAAAACATTAAATAAATTTCTTAAATATTTAAGCGTAGTAACATTTTCATATATTTGGAATAGATACAAGTAACTAGAAAAATATATAAATATAATTTTTTATTAAGATTATTGTAGCATCTGATTCATGGTTTATAAAGAGTCAGAATAGAAATAATACAATATAATAATAAGTAATACAATATGCTACTTTGAACTATATTCTTAATAAACCTCTAAATATTATTTTACAAATCTTTGTGCACACAAAATCTTACTGTTTTAAAAAAATCTCTTCTTACTCAGAGTAGTAATATGTAGTAAAATAAGAAAAAAAAAACTTTGCCTTCAATACAGAAAGTTTGTTATTTTAAGTTCTTGCTTGACCACCTATAACGTGTTATGTATGCAGCTTTGTGTTTTTCACGAGGTTTTCTATTCCAATAAGAACAGCTGGTGAAATTAAGGTTACTGTCCTAAATTTCAATTAGAAGCCATTGGTGCAAAGCGATTTTAAAGATCATTTACTTGGCTATGGAATAAATTCCTTTTAGTTGTTAGAAATTCTATCTTATTTACTAATGATCGCATCTTGGATGGATATCACCACAGCTCTGAAAAGTGAATTTACATTGCATGGATAAAAGGTACACAGTAGACTTTTTCATTAATTTGGTCCATACAATTTTAGATAACAAAATCGCTGTCATTGTTGTCTGTTAAAATGGGATCTGTTATTTTTATTTTCATTATTTGTATTCATTTACTTAATAGTTACAAGAAAGAATTTCATTGATATTTATAAAGGACTTCAGAATTAAAAAGAAACCCTATGGCTATCTGGTCTGACCCTATCATTTTCCAAATAAAGTTCTTATGAAACGTACTAATCAAAAACCATAAATTATATATGCCAAATGTCAATGTTACATGATGACAGATCCTACACTAGAACTCAGGTGTTTACATCTCTTATATTTTCCAATATGCTTACTAGTTGTGCATTCTTAGAATAGAAGAGATTACAGGAAAATCAAAACAAAACAGATTTTCTGCTCTAAAATTAAATGCTATGTGTTGGAATTTTGAGGGTTTTATAAATAAAGCCCATCTTCCTTTTCCTCTGTCTAGATTTGAAACTGAACGATAAATAAAAGGAACAGTTAGAAATGAAAACAGCACTTCATGATAATAACAATACTTTTAAATTGTGGCTTAGGTCTGTGGATATACACAAATTAGAATTATATCCCCAGACACTAGCCAATCCCATTTGTTGAGCATAATCTGCAAAAACTGAAGTGTAGAATTACAGAATTGTTTTTAGTAGATCACAAAGGGAATCAGAAGAGCTTGAACACCAATTCTCTGTTAATCTTACCAAATATATCTGTCAGATAGTTTGTTTCTTTCCCGTTACTTTTCTCTGCCAAAACTGACATTGGAGCTTGGTCCCCAAAGTAATGATGTTAAGAGGTGCTGAGACCTTTAAGAGGCATTTGGCGGCCAGGTGTGGTGGCTCAAGCCTGTAATCCCAGAACTTTGAGAGGCCGAGGTGGGTGGATCACCTGAGGTCTGGAGTTCGAGACCAACCTGACCAACATGGAGAGTCCTTGTCTCTACTAAAAATACAAAATTAGCTGAGCGTGGTGGCACACGCCTATAATCCCAGCTACTTGAGGGGCTGAGGCAGGAATATTGCTTGAACCTGGGAGGCGGAGGTTGCAGTGAGCCGAGATCATGCCATTGTACTCCAGCCTGGGCAACAAGAGCAAAACTCTGTCTTAAATAAAAAAAAAAAAAAAAAAGAGGCATTTAGGTCATGAGGGATGCTCCATGATGAAGGGGATAGTGCCATCTTCTGGGAGTGTGTGAGTTCTCGAGCTTATGGAACTGGCTTAGATACCACAAGATTGGGTTAGAAAACACAGTTGCCCCTCGTGTTTTGTCTGTTTGCATGCACTCCTTCCAAGATGCCATCCACCATGTTAGGATGCACATGGGGCCCTCACCAGATGCAGCTGCCTGATCTTGGACTTACTAGCTTTGGGAACCCTGTGCCAAATAAACCTTTATTTTATAAATTACCCAGTCTCAGGTATTTTGTTATAACAGAAACAGACTAAGACGCCTAATAGAAGTCAGTGAGGAGGTAGGACATTGACCAGGACAATATTCTAATGGAAGTTCCTTTCCATGCAAAAGTGAAGAATAGAGAAGAAATATTCCAAACATACCAGATATTGTGTGTGGGGTGTTGGGGTGATGGTGGGGAGGTCTTGTTACTTGAGTTGGGGTGATGGTGGGGGAGGTCTTGTTACTTGAGTCTCCTTAAATTCCAACAATATTGTGCTAGGCATGATGTGGTTGTGGTGACTATTTTAGAAGTGTAATTCCTATACATTCTGAAAAACTATTAGACTGGGGACTTAAGGAATTAATCTCATCACATACATAAACATACACATACACGCACACACACACACACAAACACACACACAAAATCTCATTCATTTTCTGTCTTCACCAAACATGGGATTTATTTTAGACATGATAGAAATTAGGCCATGGTTAATAACCTGCCAATACCAACTAATAATTTGTTAAGTAATATACAATCAGCAATATTTCATAACCAAATAACTAATATTATTTTAAGTTGAAAAATATTTTGAAAAACTATATTATGGGTGATATTAAAATACATTATAAAAATAAAATTTGGGACAAAATTATACTTTATTACTTGAATAATGTATATTCTAAAAGATTCAATCATTGATAATTTTGTCAATAAATGATTATTTAACTCTCAAAATACTCCCGTCTTTATAAAAATAATTAAAGAATCTGTTACCAGAATTTGGTCTGTTCCTTGAACTTCCAGATATGTTTACTTTCCATGATCTGTCACCCAGAGTAACCATGGTGCAATTCATGTACTTCATAAGTCTTTGGACTATTTTTTTATATAATGTTATGAATTTCATAGCATTCTAAATATGCTTTTGATAGTATGTTCACGAATAGGTTTGTCCTAAAAATAATGACTGAAGAGTCAAATAATGACATTTAATACAGAATTTTATGATTTGATTCCACATATATCATTTAGAATTAAAAAAATGTTATTATGAATATCTCTTTAATTTCCCATATTCAATTAATCACAATATTTTACAAATTACTATTGCATTTTCTCCTTCCATTTCTTACAGCTACCATTTTGGTCCTGGTCTTCATTTTCTGGATTAATACTATATGACCTAACAGAATTTCTGCCTGTGTTGTTTCTACACTCCAATCTACCACACTTCTGCCAGTGTAATTTTTTTTTTTTTGAAGTCTGGTATGATTAAGTCATGTCCATAGTCAAAAATCTTCAAAGACTTGAAATAACTTTCATTATAACATTTGCCCTCAGCTTTACACGTAAGTTCCTTTAAGACCTGATCTCATTTTACCTGTTTAGACATTCTTGTCATACTTTGACACAGTACTTTAAATCTCTGTATTGCACTGTTTGCAGTTCTTCTTCCTGAAAAAGTCTTTTGATTGGTTCATGCCTCATCTTTGATTCCTGTTGAAATGCTTATTGTTCCTTAATAATTAATGTAAGCATACCATTGGCTTAAAAATGTGGTTGAGTCTTTCCAACACATTTCAGTTTAATTTATATTTTTCCTCTTTTGTTCTTTTTTTTTGTTCCACAGTACTTCCTTCACCACCAGCTAAATTACCACTTTTCATTCTGTAAGTTGAGTTCACTTGTTTGTCTCCTTTCTCTATATTTAACCTTTCAAAGTACATGGCTCAGGAAAAATTTATGTTTGTTTTCTTAGTACATAGTTGCTGTGTCTGGCATATACGTAGATAACCTTCTGTTTCCCTATTTACTCTAATTAAGAAAACTAATATATGTCAATTTTCATAAGTCTGTTTATATTGGGTTTGTCATACTACACAATTCACTCTATTACTCTTTTTCCTCCATAGAATTTTTGAACATAAAAATATTGCTTTTCTATTATTTAAATAAGAATTAGTGTGTATATTCAATAATTTCAAAGTATTGTTATAAAAAAGTGACAAAATACTGATGAATTTCATAAAGAAAAGCTTTTACATGGTTCCTAAACTTTCTATTTTGTTTCCATTTATAACTTGCATAATATAGCTCTTTTTCATTCTAGGTATATCCAAAGATGTGAAGTAGGGAATTAGATATTTTTCTTATTAAATATTTATTAGGAAATTTATGATTAGTGAATTTTATCCATTTATACAAGAACTGGCTGAAGTTAAAAAGACAAAATTAAAATTATAAAAACATCATCTATCTAAAAATACCATATTCAAAGTATATGTTAAATGCAACAAATATATCAGCACTGGCAGGATAGATAGAGATGCAGGTATATTGACAAGGTGTTTTCTTAAAATACCTCTCTTGAAATTGTGACTTTGCATTTAACTAAACTATTATTATTTTTAAAAATAGTGTTAGCTAATTTTATTGAAGACTTATTAAATAACAGAATCATTTCCAAGCATTTTTAAAAATTTACTCTTACAAAAATTTCACTTGGTAAATATGTTATACACATTTTGCCGACAGAAAAACTGAGGCTGGGGGTAATTAAATAATGAGTACATATGATACATCTTATAAGTAGAAGATTCAAAAGTTGAGCCAAGGTATGTCTGATTCCACATCCTGGCTCCACACAAAGCTCTAGATCAGAAGCCATTTAATATAATTGCCTGCGACATTTTTGTTGTCTAATACATAGTTGTCTCCTAGCCATATGCCACTTGAAATGTGGCTAACGTGAACAAGGAACTGAATTTTCACCTTATTTAATTTTTTAAAAAATTAAGCCTGAATTTGAATATCTATTTGTTAGTGGCTACCATCCTAGACATCATTGTTCACCTTCACTCAAATGATCCACTGCAATTGATACAGGAGCTTTTCTGGGGACATAATGTTACAGATTAGCTTTCTATGTTCTTTCTGGTGAACGCTATCAACATTCTCAAGCTGATAGAATCATCTGTTGGATAATTGAAGAATATGAGGTTATTTGGCAAAGGGTGCTAATCCTAATCTTGCTATTGTCCTTTGGTCGTTGTTTACCAGAGAACACACAGTATTGGGATTCCTTACTGATGCCAGGTTGACTTTGGATGTTGAGAGTATGTTAAGTAAAGTGAGGTTGCTGGTATTTTGGCTTTCTATTGATGGAAATCAAGCTAGTCAAAAATGGACTAATGTCTGGGCTGGGCGCGGTGGATCATGCCTGTAGTCCCAGCACTTTTGGAGGCTGAGGTGGGTGGATCACCAGAGGTCAGGAGTTCGAGATCAGCCTGGCCAACATGGTGATACCCTGACTCTACTGAAAATACAAAAATTAGCTGGGCGTGGTGGCAGGTGCCTGTAATCCCAGCTACTCGGGAGGCTGAGGCAGGAGAATCTCTTGAAACCATGATGGGGAGGTTGCAGTGAGACAAGATTGCACCATTGCACTCCAGCCTGGGCAACAAGAGCAAAACTCTGAAAACAAATGAACAAACAAACAAACAAAAAACCTAACATTCAACATTTATACTTCAGTAACAAACATGAAAAATGAATAGTAGGCCAGGAACGGTGACTCACACCTCTAATCCTAGCACTTTGGGAGGCCAAGGTGGGCAGATCACTTGAGGTTAGGAGTTCCAGACCAGCCTGGCCAACATAGTGAAACCCCATCTCTACTAAAAATACAAAAAATAGCTAGGCATTGTGTCACCTGTAATCCTGTAATACCTGTAATCCCAGCTACTCAGGAGGCTGAGTCAGGAGAATCGTTTGAACCCCAGAGGTGAAGGTTGCAGTGATCCAAGATTGTGCCACTGCACTCCAACCTGGGCGACAGAGTGAGACTTCATCAAAAAAAAAAAAAAAAAAAAAAAGATTGTGCTTTTCCTCTAAGGTGCATCTGACTGTACTTGCATCACTTTTCCTGAATGTTTTCAGATCTCCAGTTGGTGATAGTGGAAATATAACAATTCTAAAATGTCCTTACTTCTTTCATTCATACTTGAAAGATTAAAGCATGTCTCCTCAACCCCCAACATAACACATTTTACCTCTAAAGAGTTAAACCTAAAAATGTATAAATATAAGTAAACAAAGTGATTGTCACCTATATGAAAATGTTTTGGGTTATAAATTGAGAACAACTCGTTCAGAATGACATCAACATAGAAACTTTAATCACATTCGACTATCTCCTAAAAATACTGAAGATGGCAGGAGAAATACACACAAGAAAACAATAAAATAGACCATAAACTAAAATAAGAAACTGGGAAAAAGCCCTAGTAACCTTAATGTATACAAAACAGGATTAATATAAGACACACCAACACAAAATAAAGAAAATAATGACCATATTTTGTCTAATGCTATTATGATGTCAAAACTCAAAAACGTGGATCAGAGAAAAGTCAGAAAAACATCTCATATCTTTACAACTGAATCTGTGTACTCAAAGACAGGTTTTATATTAGGAAATTGAACCTAGTTCCTCTCAAAATATCACCCAACATTCAAAAGAGAAAAAGAGTAAAGGAAATAGGGATATAGCCACGTTAGCTGTGACTTCTATCCAGGAAGATGTAATCGCTATGAAAAATAGAGGCAGTAATGAGCAAAGAAAGGGAAAATCTTTCAGCAGAACGTACTGTAGATTTTTTGTTCATGTTTGTCTTCAGTTCAAACTGCTGGATAAAAATACAGTGGGAGTCTAAGAAACCATTAACTTTTTTTTTTTTTTTCCCCCAAGGACGGTACACTGGGTCTTGTCCTCTGGAGTGGGAGTTTAAATGTAGTATTAGACATCAATCTGATCTCTACCTCAACTGGGACCCTAAAATACAAACCATATGGAGCAGCAGGGCAGGGTAATTCATTCCAACAAGTCATTAGACAAACCTAGAAGTCTGAATGATATTAAATGTGGTAAATGTTGGTTAAAAAAAATCAAACATAAGACATAATGCTGGTTGAATGCAACACATTTCAAAGGAAAGGCAAATAAAGGAAGGACAGAAACATGAAGATAAACAAAAGTAAAGCAGAAATCTAAAAAGATTTATTGACCGATACATAAGAGAATTCCACAAATTTTTAGCATCAACTAGAGTTTGAGAAACAATTTGTCCCTGTGAAACAGGAGCATATAGCCATAAGAACAGAGTTTAGATAACAAAATAGGAAAATAAGTGCAATTTAAAATAAAATTAAAATTAAGTGGAAATGGATGAGGTGTGGCAGGTTTCTAATGAAACTAAATGTGTTGTATAACACTGATTCAGTGAAATAGACAACAGATGTAATTATTCAAAGGGAAATACAAAAGCATAAAGAACCTTAGATTGAAGATATTAATAAAGATAATAGATAATAAAAAACAAAGAACCCCAAATTTGTTTTCTTGAAAAATTGCAGACAGAACAAGTTGAGCAGAAGCAATAATTTCATTAAAGATAAAATTTCTATTTGGAAGAAAGACCAATGTGTATGTAGATGGAAAGCAACTGCCACATTCTTGGCAAAATATAATTTTTCTAAATTGAGCTTGTATGGTTTTAAGAAAGTATATTGAAAACAATAATATTTCTATTTGTTAATAAAAGTTTTACTTTGAAATGTATTGAAGTTTCTTATATTGGAATATATATGATTCCCACAGCAAAAAAAAATCTAGTATTTTTTGAATATTTCAAATATTCAAACTTAAGTACTCTGGATATAGAGGGTGGGAGGGGCCAAGATGGCTGATGAGAAGCAGCTGCGGTCTGTGCCACTAACAGAGAGAAATGAAAGCAGCGAGTGAATTCAGCACCTTAGACTGAAATATCCAGGTTTTCACATTGGGAGTGACTAGGCAGACAACTCAACACATGGAGAACAACAAAAAGCAGGATGGCCTGACAGCCCAGCTGGGAGTGGCATGGAGCTAAAGAACTCCCACCCCTAGCCAAGGGAAGTGGTGAGTGATTGTGTGACCCTGCCCGGGAAACCACACTTCTCCCATGGATCCTTGCAACCCATGGACCAGGAGATCCTCTTGTGAGCCCACGCTACCAGGGCCTTGGGTCTGACATGCAGAGCCGTGTGGAGTCTCAGCAGAGCAGCCACTTAGGCACGCACAGAGACTCAGGAGTTTTACACACTCTGGCCCCAGGATCCCCAGCAGGGCCAGAGGTCTGTCTGTACATTTCCCTAGGAAGGTGGCTGAATCCAGAGAGCCAAGCAGCATTGTTCTGTGGGCCCCATTTCCACAGCACCTCAAAAGTTAAGATCCACTGGCTTGGAACTCCAGCCAGCCAACAGCAACTGGCTGAGTCTGCCTGAGATGGGAGGGCATTCCCCGGGGGGAAGGGGTGGCCGCCATTTCTGTGGTTGGGTCAACTCAGCATTTCAGGTCTGCTGGCTCTGGAGAGTCCAGGTGGTTCGGATGAGTCGGATGAGGTGGGGTGTCCCCCAGTGCAGCACACCTGCTTTGCCAGATTATGGCCAGAATTTTTTTTTTTTTTTTTTTTTTTTTTTGGAGGCAGAGTCTTAACTCTGTCCCCAGGCTGGAGTGCAGTGGCGCGATCTCATCTCACTGCAACCTCCGCCTCCCCAGTTCAAGAAATTCTCCTGCCTCAGCCTCCCGAGTAGCTGGGACTGCAGGCGCCCGTCGCCACACCCGGCTAATTTTTTTTTTTTTTTTTTTTTTTGTATTTTACTAGAGACGGAGTTTCACCGTGTTGCCCAGGCTGGACTGGAACTACTGAGCTCAGGCAATCCGACTGCCTCGGCCTCCCAAAGTGCTAGGATTACAGGCGTGAGCCACCACGCCCAGCCCAGGCTGCTTATTTTTAAACAGGACCTTGATACATTCCTCCTCACTGGGCAGGACCTCCCAGCGGGGGGACTTCAGTCACTCCAGCCAGGCTTATATGGACAGAATTCTGATCTCTCCCCTGTAATGGAGCTCCTGAGGGGGAATGGTGGCCACCATCTCTGAAGTTTGTCAACTCAGCTTTTCCAGCCTGCCAGCTCTGGAGAGTCTGGGTGGTCCAAATGAAGAAGGGTCCCCACCAATGCAGCACACGTGCCCTACTGTAAAGTAGCCAGACTGCTTCCGTAAGCAGGTCCCTGATCCCATTCCTCCTGACTGGGCGAGAACTCTGGAAAGGGGTCTAAAGATACTTCCTACGGAAGTGTCTGGGCCGGCACCATGTCAGTGCATCCCTGGGATGGAGCTTCTAGAGGAAGGAGCAGGCTACCATCTTTACTGTTTCACAGGCTTCATTGGTGATACCTCCAGGTATGGGGAAAAAACAAGGCAACTAGAGCCTGGAGCAGATCCTCAGCAAATCACAGTAGCCCTGTGGTTGCTAACAGTCAGTGGCCTAAACGTTAAAAGAAAAGCAAACAGAAAACAATAACATGAACAAAAAAGACCCCACAAAATCACAATTCAAAGGTCAGCAAACTCAAAGATGAGAAAAAAAAAATGCAAAAATACTGAAAACACGAAAAGCCAGAGAGCCTTTTCTTCCCCAAATGATGGCAACACCTCTTCAGCAAGGGCACAGAAATGGGCTGAGGCTGAGATGGCTAAATTGACAGACGTAGGCTTCTGATGGGGAGTAATAACTAACTTCGCTGAGCTAAGGGAGCATGTTGCAACCCAATGCAAAGAAGCTAAGAATCATGATAAAACAATACAGGAGATGGTATGCAGAATAGGCAGTTTAGAGAGGAACATAACTGACCTGATGGAGCTGAAAACACATGAGAACTTCACAATGTAATCACAAGTACAAATAGAAGAATGGACCAAGTGGAGGAAAGAATATCAGAGCCTGAAGACTATCTTTCTGAATGAAGACAGGCAGACAAGAATAGAAAAAAAATGAGTGAAAAGGAATGCACAAAACCTCCAAAAAATATGGAATTATGTAAAAAGATTGAATCTATGACTGACTGAAGTACCTGAAAGAGATGTGAGAATGGAAATAAGTTGGAAAACATTCTTCAGGATATCATCCAGGAGAACTTCCTCACCCCAGCAAGACAGGCTAACATTCTAATTCAGGAAATACAGAAAAGATATTTCCTAGTAAGTATCTTACTAAAGATACTCCCCAGTAAGATAGTCCACAAGAAAATCAACCAAAAATATATAATCATCGGATCCTTCAAAGTTGAAATGAAAGGAAAAATGTTAAGGGTAGCCAGAGAGAAAGGCCAGGTAACCTACAAAGAAGCCTATCAGACTAACAGTGAACCTCTCAGTGGAAACCCTGTAAGCCAGAAGAGATTGGCAGCTAATATTCAACATTCTTAAAGAAAATAATTTCCAACCCAGAATTGCATATCCAGCCAAACTAAGCTTCATAAGAGAAAGAGAACTAAGATTTTTTTCAGACAAGGAAATGTTGAGGGAATTCATCACCACTAGGCCTGTCTTGCAAGAAATTTTGAAAGAAGCACTAAATATTGAAAGGAAAAACTGTTACCAGCCACTACAAAAACATGCTGAAGTACATAGACGGGTGACACTATGAAGCAACCACATAAACAAGTCTGCAAAATAACCAGTTAGCATCATGACGGCAGGATCTAATTCACACACATCCATACTAACGTTAAATGTAAATGGGCTAAATGCCCCAATTAAAAGACACAGAATGGCAAGCTGGATAAAGATCCAAGACCCACTGGCCTTTTCTCTTCAAGAGACCCATCTCACATGCAAAGACACACATAGACTCAGAATAAAGGGATAGAAGAAAATTTGCCAAGCAAATGGAAAACAGAAAAAAGCAGGGGTTACAATCCTAGTTTCTGACAAAACAGACTTTAAACCAACAAAGATCAAAAAAGACAAAGAAGGGGATTACATAATGGCAAAGGGTTCAATTCAACAAGATCATCTTACTATCCTAAATACATATTGTGATCAGTCAGAAGATCACCTCACTTCTGCCAAGGAGTTTAGCAGAGCTCCCCAGTGGAGAGAGGTCTCTAAGGAATGTGTAAAATTTCTTCAATCTTTAACGAATATTTGATTATTTCTTCAAATGTCTCCCTGTTCTTGCAACTTCTTATAAGTCTATGGTGGTCAGCAAAACTATTTTTTACTATTTGTATTTTTCTTTATGCCTAACTCCTATTTCTATTTTTACTTTTTTTCCATGAGCTTAAGAAGGAAGAAACCCTTTAACACCCCAACCTCTGGCTTCAAGCCCTCATTTCCCTCTTACGTGGAACAAAATGGTAAACTTTTACAGCACTGAATTCCCAACAGCAAATGACTAGTTCAGAACCCAGGGCAGTTTTAGTTTAGTTTTCATGTGTGACAGAGGGAAAGATTGAATACCCAATGGCTGGCTACAACAGAGGAAGGAAAGAAATAAAAAGATCAGGACATGAATGGATTTCAAATGTACTGCCTTACTTGTCCTAAAATGATACTATTTTGAAAAAGGCTCCTGAGTCATACAATTTAAGGGTAAGGCTGTGCTTTGCATATTACATTATGGCTATGTTTTCAAGACTAGAGTTACTGAGCATGGTGGCTCATGCCTGTAGTCCCAGCATTTTGGGAGGCTGAAGCAGGAGGATCACTTGAGCCCAGGGGTTTGAGACCAGCCTGGGTAACAGGCAATATAGCAAGACACTGTCTCTAAATAATAATAATAATAATAATAATAAGAAGAAGAAGAAGAAGAAGAAGCTAGCCAGGTGTGGTGGCTTGTGGCTGTAGTCCTAGCTACTAGAGAGGCTGAGGTGGGAGGATTGCTTGAGCCTGGGAAGTCAAAGCCACAGTGAGCTATGACAATGCAATTGCACTCCAACCTAGGTGACAGAACAAGAGAGTGAGACCATGCCTCAAAAAAAAAGTCACCACTCATCATCTTTGCAAATAACTGTATGGTGATGAATAATGACATACTAACGATGTATGTAAAATTTAGTGGCTCTGTTTTTTTTTCAGAAATTATGCCTTATTCTGTATAATTCAGTCTATTTCTCACAATTCCTGTTCTCATCTTTCTATCACGGTATTCTCTCCACTGACTTCATCATTTTACTTCTCTTTTGTGACTTGTGGCTTCTCTTCTGATGTTCCTGACCTCTACGTTATTTTGAAGGGTGTGCCTGTATCAGTGCTTGGTGTTGAGCCAGTTCACTAAATCCAAACGGGTGAAACACCAAGTTGTTAGGTAAATTACATTCTAAGGGAACTGATGCATACATGAACAAAGCTCAACTAGGGCTGCTGTTTTGTTTTCCGCTTTTTCCTAGTTGTGTTTTGTTTTTCTGGGTGCGATATTCTAAGTTAAAGGTTTCAATAAAAAGTAGATAATACCTGAGCAAATCTCCACTTCTCAGCCTGAATTTTTATACATATTGTTGTTTTTAGATGATAAAATATGATACATTTCATCTTCAAAAGTAATTTATTTTTTCTCTCTAAAGGAATTCATTTTGCTAAGGTTGCATATACTCATGTCTGAAAAGGTGGTTTATTGAACTTAGATTGTATGTTTCAATAGGAAATATGGAAGTACAAATACTTTGGTTAAAAAAACTTTCTTAAGCTCTGCGATTTTCACTTATTGCTGCCTTTGTGTCTGCCAATCCTGACAGAGGAGCAGCACAGTCACCTTTGTGCTAGCAATGCATTAGAGGAGAGGTCCCGAAGATGCTTTGTCATCAGGTAACAGTACGCAATCCAGGAGACAATTGATTCTCAATGGAAAAGGGGATGCTATTGAAGGTAGTAAAACTCAGTGTCCTGTGATTCCAAAGAAATGAGTATCTGCTCCTCTTTTCAGGTTGCAGCTTTTCAGATAGAATGGATTTTAGCCTGAACATCAAAATTAATAACTATCTTGGGAGGCCAAGGAGGGCAGATCACCTGAGGTCAGGAGACCAGCCTGGCCAACATGGTGAAACCCCATCTCTACTAAAAATACAAAAATTAACTGGGTGTGGTGGTGGGCAACTGTAATCCCAGCTACTTGGGAGGCTGAGGCAGGAGGATCACTTGAACCCAGGAGACGGAGGGTGCAAAGAGCTGAGAGTGTGCCACTGCACTCCAGCCTGGGCGACAAGAGTGAGACTGTCTCAAAAAAAAAAAAATTAATAACTATCATTTGATAGTTGTTCCACCTATGCCTGGTAGCTTTTAAATAATTGTCATGAAGATAATCTTTATTTTCCCTCTTTTGCAGATAGTATTTTCTTATGCTACAATATTACTACTATATATTATGTAATAATAATTACTACTAATAATTATTACTACTCACATTAGCTAATAACGCCTATATTTTGGAATGATTCTGACTCCTTCTCAGGAATTATCTCCTTTAAATATTACTAATGTATCAGTGAATTTATCATCCCTAATTTTAAATATGGAAATGGGCTCAGGAAGACCAAATAACATATTTTAGCACTAAAATGCTAGTTTGTGATCAAGCCCAGACTTAAGTGTAGGTTGTCTGCATTAAGAGCTTTTGTTATTTATCAGTAGTTCTGTGGTTTCTTATATATAAAATACAAATCTTTGAGTTAAAAAAATTTTGTTAGTACCAGTTGTACGACACTCTTATTTTGATGCTTTGTCCTTATGTGAACCTAAACTAGATATTTTTAAATATATATATATAAAGGGAGGAACAAGGGTATCTAACACTGACTGAGCACCTCCTGTGTGGTTAAAACTTCCTAGTTATTTTTGCATACATCACCTCAATTCTTTTCTTCACAACAAACTTTGGAGTTACATATTACCATCTATTTTTACTTATGAGAAAACCAAATCACACAGAGGTTAATAGAAAATTTTATGTTTCAAAAAGACTGTGATGCTCATCTGCAAAAGATGGATGGATATCTTCTTATTTAGTGGAAAGATACAAGAAGGGAATTTCCTTGAAAAAAAAGTTAAAAATGTTATCAAAAGCAGTCTTGTATTAGGGAATTTTATTATTAAACACTCTGACTCCTCCTAAATAGCATGATGTTGATTGCAATTCATTCTAGGTTTCTGATATATTCTTCTTATCCATCCATTTTTGTTTCTTGTTACTGTTAATGCATTCCATAAATATGTAAATATTATTTATTTATTTATTGTTGAGATGGAGTCTCACTCTGGTACCCAGGCTGGAGTGCAATGGTGCTATCTCAGCTCACTGCAACTTCCGCCTTCTGAGTTCAAGCGATTCTCCTGACTCAGCTTCCCGAGTAGCTGGGATTGAGGTGCCTACCACCATGCCTGGCTAATTTTGTATTTTAGTAGAGACAGGGTTTTACCATGTTGGCCAGGCTGTTCTCAAACTCCTGACCTAAGGTGATCCACCTGCCTCGGCCTCCCAAAAATATCCTTTACTAATGGTACTTTTTCTGCGTCTATGCCCATGTTCATCAAGATTTTATTTCTAGTTCTTATGTTATATGACACCATCTGTTTTACATCAGATTAAGGCAGATTCTGAAATCCAGCAATAGTTAGCGACATGAAGCAATAATTTGTTATTACACTTAAAATATGAATAGATGAGTTTTAATCAATTAATTTTATTAATAATTAAGTTATGTCTTCAATAAATAGACTATAGTTATTTTCAAACTTATTTACTTTTTACATGAAGTATTATTTTCCCAGATCTGGGTCTTAATTCTTATACATATATTGACAATATTTAGCCTTATACATTTTTGCTGTAAGCTGTTCTAAAATTTTGTGACAGCAGAGATATACACACATTCGAATATGTGTAGACATGTATCTGTATCCATGCCTTTGCCAGACTTAAAAGCAGACTCTTCTTTTTAATTCTTTTCTTAAATTCTTGCTTCTTCAGGAAAGTGCTGCTATAATAGCTAAGTATTAGAAATGTGCATATTTAAAAAAATAAAAAAATCAGTGATTATCATGTTGAATTTCAAAATGTACAAGGCATGGCATCAAATGTCTAAAAATAAAAAAAAATTAATGCTGTGGATCTGAATCTCCTTTTATTTTTTAACTTGAAGTTGCATATAACTCTTCTGCTTATTCATATACTGTGACTCCAAAATGTGTTTGGTAACTAACAAGTAGCCTACAATTGATGATAATAATAATAAATAAATAAAAAGACATGGACATTTCTAAGTGTAAGTTGATTGCAATTAACATTTTGCAACTGAGGAAGAGTCAGAGTTTTAATAATAAAACTCCCTAGTGAAAAACTACTTTTGATAAAATTTTTACATTGTTTTATTTTACATTCCTTGTGCAATGCAGAAAAAGTACAGTGTTAAGATTGCTTATAGGCAATGAAGAAAAAGTACAGTGTTAAGATTGCTTATAGGCAATGAAGAAAAAGTACAGTGTTAAGATTGCTTATAGGCTTAGACTCATGAATAATAAAATGAACTGATGTATTTTGTTGAAGACTTGAAAGAAATTAACAATTTCTTTTTAATTAATATATCGTTGTCTGTCTGGGTCCTAATGTGTAGTTAATTCATGCCTAGTAAAACTATTTAACAACTCTTCCATACTTTTTCAATTTATTCAAAGTTACCAATTGTAAAAGTAAAATTATTGATTTACATATGTCTCCCTTTCTCACTCTCCTTCTCTCTCTCATTCCCTCAATAACTAATATGACAGGCTTCACACACTGTTTTAACGACTAAGTCATATATGATGAAACAAATAATTAGTAGAGTTTTTCTGTTGTGTCTAATAGCTCTGCCTTATCAAGCTATGATACGCATTACATCAATTAAGCCTTGAGTTGATAATGAGATAATCAAATGATAAATAAAATGATTTATCTTTTGTATAAAATGGCAGAAGTAGGTTCCTCCACCATGTGTAACCTCCATTCTCAGATTCACTTCAGGGTCCACGATAACTACTTCAATTCTAGATTCCCTTATCAATATCCCAAACAGGAGGAGGAATAGAGAGGAGAAGGTCACACACTCTCCTTTTATTGGCAACTCCTGGAAGTTGCAGTCCCCACTTTTGTTTATATTCCATTGGCCAGCATCACACTAAGATTGAACAGTGTCTGTAGAGGGGACGAAGCATTGTGCATTACTGCATTCTGAACTAAGCATTGGAATTTCCAGTTCTTTAGAATAATATAAGACAGATTTTCATTGACTCGTCCTATTTCTGCCAGAAAACCAAACTAATTAATAAATACTAGTAAAGAAAATTGTTACTAGAGTTTCAGTTAGTGCTAATTCTAAGGCTATAACAGCCAGGAATTTGTTTTATATGATTAGCTACAAGATATTTTCTAGATATGTGATTAATTATGACACAAGGTTAAAAAAAAGCCTTGCTTAAAAATTACTAGCTACTTCATTAAACTAGAGCATTATATCTGGCAATCTTAACATTGTCATTTAAATTTGTACATTTCAATAATGAAGTTTTTAAAGTCATAAATGTCATTACATTTTACATTTACCACAATTTCCAAGTTGTGTAAATATTTATTTATTAAAGTGACTCTTCACCAATAACTTAATCTCCTGAGAAGATTGTTATATTTACTGTGATCTTATAAAAACCCCACAAAGCAATATAATTGCCATCCAGATGGAATAATAAAAATAATTTAAAGATTCATCACATTTTCCCACTAAATTTTCTGCTTTATCTGTAGTTAGTCTTGATTTTACTGTGCACTAGGAGTCAAAATGACTAATGCAAACAGATGTAACAAATGGCAGCTTAATGTACAAGCATGGGGAATTAGAGTTGCGGTGCCTGGTCTAATCATTTTGCATGGGAATTAACCTCAGAATAAAAAGGGGTTTGTTACTATATATTAATGGATTATTTTAAAAGTATATTATTTTTCTGTGTAAATTTTCACTAGCTATTCAGAACAGTAATTTATTTTTATCACATCGTTTTCTAGAATAAATAAAAGAACATGAGAAAAATAACGAAAAATGAAAAAAATCCTTGGTTTAATTCTTTCACAGATTATGCACAAGATGAATCTCCTTATAATATTAATTATGTATCATAAACACTAATAATTGTTAATAAAATATCACTAATTCTGATCTCTCCTGTGCTAAGTTATACCTAGTTGTCGTTACTGAGACACTTTACTTCCAGCCTCTGTATAGTACAATTTCTGTGCTGATCCTGTCTGACACAGGCTTTTACTTTAGATATTTTATCACTGCAAATTCAAAAAGCCTACAGCTTATCCCTACTGTTACTCTGTGCTCCACCTTTGGAATAAGGATTAGTTCCCATATAACTAATGATTAGCAGCCTGCAGTGGATGCTTATTTAACATAATCCATATACACCTCCTTTATCTTGGCACGTGGTCCTATTGACAGTTATTTTTGGACATGCTATGAAATAACATGTATTATATTAAATTTCCAGGCCAAGACCCAAGAAGCTGTGCCTCCTCCATATTTTCTCTTCTTATTTTACACGTGTATTGAACAGATGAATACCTGTACGAAGTCAAAGTGGTTGGCAAAGACATTGGACAGAAAGAGCCTCAGTACCTGAACTACCCATGGAAAAGACTAACCAGCTACCCTGTAACAGGATTATCAATAGAGTGGAAATGTACTTCACTATGCCTAGTGTTTATACTATCTCATTCTGTTTGTTACTGCAATCTAATCTACTCTCCCTAGGACATAGCCAAATTCATTCTCTTTAAGGTTAACCTTTTATTTCAACATTCTTTTTGAATAGTCCAAATGCATTTGGTTCATTCCAAATGGACCAAAGTGTGTTTTTCTGAGAACAGAGATGACATGATTAAAATAAATTAAAAATAAATATTTCTTCTAGTGTAAAGACATAAAAATATAGGATTAATGAATATTTATCTTCTAACTACTTGCGTTAACATATAAACATAACATGTTAATGGTTTGAATGTTTTCCTACACATTAAAGAGCATTAAAAAAACTAATAAATTTTTAACAAAGTTAAAATATGTGCAGCACCATAGCAAGTATTTAGAAATTTTTGTCTTGCTAATTTTTAAATCATCACTGAATTAAAATAAGTAAAATATTTATGAAAATACAACTATTTTTAAAATAGGAGAAAATTTTTAGAATTTGTTTTCAATATAATATTCAAAAAATGAATTATCTGCATACAGAACAAGGGTCTCTGCTTGAAATTTCCCCTTTCTTGTCACTTATTGATTGATATTTTATAGAAAATATTTTTGTAATAATGGTTGTCTCATAGGTAACATTCTATTTGGTTCTATCTTTTCCTAAAATATATTCAGAAGTTGACAAGCAATTAAGATCAGAAAATTGGAAATAAGTTATTTCATGAGTGATTTCTTCTTATCGAAACATATATTGAAATGGTGGTCATCAAAAAGGTAAAGAAAACTCAGAATAAATTGGGTGCGGATTGTAATGCTGTACTTGGTTCATTTGTTTTTCTCAGTAAAATGTTTCAAACTGTAAGGTATATTAAATTAGTAACTGCACTTCTTTCTGTAGTAACTTGTACTTAGAAATCTATTCAATCATGGTATCTAGTTGCATTTGACTAACCCATAAAATTAATCTATAACTAAGAACCCTTTTATACATTGCAAGTGAAAGTCTTTCTGTTATTTACACTGCTTGTTTTAATGTATGGGTGGGGTAGAAAAGTCTGACTCCATTTCTGATGTCTGCCGACAGATTTAGAGCCTCTCTCCCTGTTCCCCCTCTTCCTTGCATTTGGGACAGTCAGTAAGTCTGGTGCTCTTTCCTTTGACACCAGCAGGAAGTTCAACCCACACAAACCTGGCCAGTGGAGGAACAGTCTTCCTGCCCTATTCTGTAACTGCAAAAAAGGTCAAAGCCAGTTGCTCTCCCTGGGTGTCTCCAATCATTTTAGACCTTGTGGGATGTTGCCCTGTTCTTTCCAGGACATTTCATGATAGGAGTCATACCAATTTTTCTTACTTTCTTGGAGTGGATGTATTGTCATCGGGCTCAAATCCAACTTACTAAGTGGGAGGGGCTCCATCCTATATCCATGAGGTGATCACAAAACAATGTATTTTTATGTTACCTATAAAGATGTGTCTCCAATACCTAAAGTAGTCCCCAGATTGATTGTACCCTCTGGATACCAGCATATATGGCATCCCTAAATCGCCCTATTCTCATTTTTCTTGCTGTCTTAGTAACATCGAACTTTATCAACCAGCTTGTTCAACACAAGTAAACCATAACTTCAGAAAAATCATAACAGCAGGATTAAGCATAATATTTAACTCTTACCATTGTGTCTAATAAATATCAAATTTAAAAGTATGTTAAAAATGACTGTTGCCCACATATACTGCTACTTCTTTCACTGAAGTTGGATTATACTTTATCTATCATAGAAAAAATTTTTTCTAACTCAGTCTGCCAACAGATCCTAGAGGCAATGCTATTCCAGTAGTAGTGAGCATTTCCTATGCCCTGATCTTGGTTGCAAATACTATTCTCTCATTAAATGAATTCAACCTTCTTGGAGAAACAACCGATTTTAGAGCTGGAACAGGAAAAATACAAGATGAGCCTGGAACATCTTCTAGGGCCAAAAATCAAGAAAGTGGTCAAAAAACAAAAGGATGGGGAATGGCAAAGGGGCACAGGTGCCAATTGAAATAGCTTCAAATAGTCAATTTGGAAATAATTTGAGCCACGATCTCTTCTAGAAAGCTAGTCAAATTCACCACACATGTGATGCCTGCCCTCCTTCCTTTCTTCCAGCACGAGCAATGGACATGACATCTAGGACGGCCATTTGAGGATTTGATTTAAGAAATAAAATTATAGTGTTCTAGGAAGCCACAACTCTTTTGGTTGGAAAGACACTATACAACATAGAATGCAGAGACAAAGGTCACAGGTAGGTGGAAATTGATTTTGTAACCTAGTGGTGAGCTCGCCTTTGCTGAGCAACTTCAATACTTGTAATTTTTGCATCTGATAATTTGCACTTAATTTTTCCCATCTGAGAATAACATTGATCACCTGGTGAACTAGATGAAGCTCTAACATAACTTCATCTGTTAATATTTCCAAACCTTAGCTGAGTGGATACTCCATTTTTTCTGCTTCTACAGGACCTAAAATAGTTGGTGTGTTATAATTATTCATGTTTTCAACTCATATCTGGAATCTTTGAGAGAAGGATTTGTGACATATTCACCTTTATAAACCAACTCAATACGTGGAACATAGAAGCCTATTGATGAGTGCTGAAAAAAATCAAATTACAGTTTTTTCTTAATGAACATATGTCTGCCACAGATCCAGATCAAAGATTTTATGTATATTTCAATTAGTAGATCATAGTAAAATGAGCTAGTTAGCCTCAGAACAGGACCAGAATTGAGCTTCAGAATTACTGGTAATTTGCTGTAGGAATTTCTCAAGTAAACTGTCAACTGGCTGTCAGTGTTTATATCATTTTGTAACTTACAGTTTTGTTGCTCTAGATAATATTCCACATTAAAGAAATTGTTTGAGTACTGCTAAAAACAAGATCCACAATTCTCAGACAAGACAACCAAGAAAGCGTTTTCTATGAAAGAAGAATGAGTGGCTTTTTTGTATGTAAGTACATCTTTAGAGTTTCAGGAAACCGTCCTTCTACTTATCTTCATAATAACCTCACAAATAGAGCATATTCTAAATTTCAATTATCTTTTTAAATGTTGAAAGTGATTTTAAATAATATATCTTACTTTACAAGTGTCGAAAATGAGATCAAGAACAACTGAAATCTGCCCCAAATCACATATTAAATAGATTTAGCTGAGATTAAGAACAAACGTGACTGACTTTAATTTGGTTGTTTTCATCTCAAATATGTGGCATTACTTACATTTCTTTAATACAATAAGTATAACTATGTGTAAGATAAATAATCCCTGAGTACTTACAACTAAATAAAAACTTTACTAATAAAAAATATATTGAGCAAGTGCCATGTTATAGACAGTGCACATACATTCATATATATATGCAATTTAAACAGTAGCCACCATCAGCTGCTCTTTTCTGAGTTACTGATTTTTTTTCCCATTCATGAGAGCTAGAATCTTAATAAAAGTTAGGCATTGTATTTAGCACAGGGTCTAATTTCTAATTTCATGGTTTTATTTATTGAAAATGAAGAGCATAGGTTAGGGACTTATTTGATCACTGGTTGGTGTTAGGACGATGTGGATGTGTGATTTGGAGGTTCAGTATCACTTTTATTTTTGGACTTTCAGCCAGCGTGACCACTGAGCATAAGAAGCACAGGGCTATGGGTAGGGATCATCAATAGAAGGCAATTAAGTCACATGGAGCCAAATAGAAGTCTAGAGATCTTGCTAATATTTTCCTGTGTAAATACATGCCCTATGGCTAATTACCATAGTATCCTTGCCTTAGAGTGCAATAATTCCTCCTTTTTCTATAGGAGAGGATCATTATCGCATCTGCTTTGTCTACACGTTTTACTTATGCACAAATTTATGCTGTTTCAGGTTGAGGTTGCTCAAATAGGAGAAAAGGAAAGCTCCCAGGAGCTGCAGTGTTATACTCCTGCTGATAAGGCAAGAAGTTTCTTGACTATAGCTCAGCTGGGATTTTTAGTTTCCACAGCATAGGTTAAGTAACTGAGGGTAGAAAACAGCTACAGAATTTGCTTTGCTTAACATATACATTTTTTGATAAGTGAACTTGAATGTGTGTAAAGCAAACCTAATAGTATGTAAAATGGACATCATCATTAACGTCAGGTTTTTAAAGAAGATAGCAAAAACATTTAAAGTTATACACTCTAGGAATATCCACTCTTATATTTTAGTAAATATTAATTTTTCTTCCATGTAGTACGTTGGTATTCATCTTGATATTCATGTGTTGTAATGCTAAAATGTGTATTTATGTAATTTTCATAATATAATTTTAGAACCAGCTTACTGAACTCTCGAGAAAAATAGCACCTTCTCATCACCATCAATTACTATAAATTACATATAAATCATTCAAATATTCTCTTACCTCAACTTCTTAGATCTTAAGCCTTCCTGTGAGAAGCTCTGAAACTAAAATAGCAGCTCTTCCGGGTTTTTCAAAATTGAGGCAAGGTAGTTAGTCTTTGTATCACAGATTAGATAATCATTGGATTCAGGACACCTGAGACCAAGTTCAACCTTGATTGAGACAATTGCCTGCAGACAAGAGCAAGTCTCTGAGATAGATGCAGCTGTGAAGTACTGGCAGCTAATACGCCCAGCAACTAAGACAGGAACACATCAGCCCAGAGGAAGAGATCTAGACAGAACCCGACATTATGTACTATATTCTCCACTTTGTCCCACTCACACCCATTTGCTTGTTCTTATCTTTGAATAAAATTTTAGTTGGTCTTGTCACTGCGAAACTTACAAGGAAACAGTTTATGAGAAAAACCATAGCCAATATTGGAATTGATTTAAAGGTAATAATTACAATTTACTATCCCCTTATTCCATCATCTATTCTAGATTTCTCTCACTCTTAGCTAGCACTTATATAGTCTAGGTGGAATGCTTTGTGACAGGATTCAGGCACATAACCTTGAGGATTCAGCCTGTGGCTACCTTCATTTCCTCATGCCATCATGACTGCATTTCTGTGTGAATTCACAGTTAAAATTGGGCATGTGAACCCAAAATATGCCCTAGTAGATCACCTCAGCACCCATAACATTCCTCCCTTCCCCTGTTGTGTAACAGCAGCCCTGCTTTCCCTAGTGATGAGAAACACTTCCCCTTCCTGTTATGGTGACTCTGTTAGAGTAGGTAGCTAGGCAGACATGAGCAGGGCGGGAGAGGCCCCAACCAAAGAATGTCAGGCGACCATCAGGTGATGTTCTGGCATTTGTTAAACTGTCCCGCTAAAATAATGATTGGTTGCAGCTGATACCAAGGAACGACAGCCTCCCAAAAGATAGAAAACACCTGAAGCTGGTGATCAGCAGCTTCTTGATTAGATCTCAAGAGTTGGGTGAGCGGCTCAAGCACGTGCACTAAGAGACAAAACGGCAGAGTTTAACTGATATATGATCTTCCTCTAGGAACACTCGACTTGTAAGGGAAAATCACCTCAAATAAACATGCACACAATTTCAGTAAACACACTGGACATGCAGCCTTTCCTACATGCTGGAAGACCACTGCGTATGCGGACAGCCTGCCCCAAGAAAAAATCAAGGGAGAAGAAACGCAAACTTCAGAACGATGCCAATGCGTAAAACCCCAAATCAAAGGTCAGAAAGAGCACTTGGATCTTTCCATTTGCCTGTTTGGCCCTCTTCCAAATGTATTTTACTTCCTTTTGTGCCTGCTCTAAAACTTTTAAATAAACTTTCACTCCTGCTCTAAAACCTGCCTCGGTCTCTCACTCTGTCTTATGTTCCTCGGCCAAATTCACTCCTTCTAGGAGGCAAGAATCGAGTTGCTGCAGACCCGTACAGATTTGCCACTGGTAACATCACTACACCTCCCAGTAAAAGCATTTCCCCTTTGGGAAGTGGGACATCTAGAAGTATATTGCTTTAAGCTTGGGGAATGGAAAGTACAATCCTCCAATGGGACACCAGAAGGATGGTGCATGATTAATCCTATTTCTACTTCCACTCCATTGGTCTCAGACACATGGAGAGGCAAATGAAAAGCTGAATTCTATCCTGTCCACAGCTCAGACAAAATCAGTCCATCAAGGCCATGGCATTGCAGCAAAGAAAGAGTTTAATTGACAAGAGGCTGTCCGCACCATGCAGGAGAGGGAGTTAAGCCTCAAATCAATCTCATGGAAGGCTCAAAGGTTAGGGGTTTTTCAAAGACAGTTTTCTGAGCAGGGAGATAGGGTATGAGTGCTGATGACTGGTTGCGGATGCAATCTTAGGGGTGGAAAATTGTCCTTCTGCACTGAATCTGTTCTTGGGTGGGATTGACAGGACTGGTTGAATTACAGTTCTCGGTGGGGCCACCCAATTGTCAGAACTGAAAAAGCCTGAAAAGACATCTCAAAGGCCAATCTTTGTTTTTACAATAGTGATGTTATCTATAGGAGTAACTGGGGAAGTTGCAGATCTTGTGACCTCCAGAATAGCGGCTGGTAATCATTTAACTATGCCTACATCTTAGTAGAATTCAGGCCCTTCTCATTCTCGTAACCTGGTGGCATTTCATTAGTTTTTCAAGACTGGTATACTTTTGGGGAAGGGCTATTATCATTTAAACTATAAACTAAATTTCACTCAAAGTTAGCTTGGCCCATACCCAGGAATGACTAAGGGCAGTTTGGAGGTTAAAAGCAAGATGGGGTTGGTTAGATCAGATCTCTTACACTGTCATATAATTTTCTTCATCTTATAATTTTTGCAAAGGTGGTTTCAGCCTCATCAGCATCAGATATTTAATGAAGTTGAATGGAATCTTAAGACTCAGAGCTTAAGATAACTCTGCAAAGATGCAAAGAAATAGGCCCTTTTCTCAATTGAGAAAATGTGACCCAAATTGAGAAAGGGGGCGATTCCTTTGCATCTGTGCATGAAAAAGTTATTGTTCACCACCATCTCCAGAAGCTGATAGGTGGGTATTTAAGCTCTTAGGATATTTCAATAGAGCATCACAGCACCCCTATAGTAGTAATATTTAATTGTGATTTTTAGTTTGCATTTCCTTTTTGACATGAATTTCAGCATCTTATCAAAAATTTCATTGTATTTTAAAGATTCTCTACATGCATACTTATTGTTTGTATTTTTATTAGCTATTTTATTGATATATGAATGATTAAACTAGGATTATGAATTTGTATTTTTAGTCCTTAATTCTGTTGAATTTTGCTTTGTATAATTTTAAACTGTTTTGAAAGCAAATAGTCTCAGAATTGTTAATATTTTTGTTGAATTGATACCTTTTAAATATACTAATGTCATATAACTATACTTATCTATGTAGTTTTGAACTTTGTTTTATAATGTAGAGCTGTAGTGCATATGCAGAAGGAAATGAAGCTAGACAGATTTTATATTAATTTGAACAGGGAGCTATAATTTTGGAATTGTAAATGTAAATTTTATATCTAGGTCAAGCAATTCAAATGCTAAGTAGGACAGTAAAAAAAAAAAGTAGTAGGGCAAAATGCAATTTCAACAGTTAAATTTCAGTGATTTAAAAAATATCCCCTTCACTCCCCTCCAAAATACAACTACTCTGTTTTGCTTCCTGCCAGCAGCTAAGCTTCTTAAATTGACACCAGTTTTTTTTTTTTTGAAAATGCAGAAAGGAGAATAAAAATTTTCCTGGAGACTAAGTAAATAGAAAACAATTCTACATCTTAATTTATAAATCATTTAAACACTTTTATCTGTGTTTTTGCAATGTGTACATACTGGTTCAAAGTAGGTAATTGTGTATTCTGTGAGTAATCAGTGAGAGAAAATATAGGATAGAAATGTTTGTTCAGTGCTCAAATTAAAATGATGGAGATGGAACTATGGTTTTCATCAGTGTTCATTTTAATTACCATCTCCTTAAAAAAAACCATTACCACACTACAAACTTCAAATGTTCCATCTTTCTCCTATTAGAGACATTATAAAATATTTTCTGTGCTTTCTATATTTTTATGTGGTTAGATTCCACGTATGAAAACCAGGTTTAACAAGGAGAAAGAAACCATTGGCATTAATTAAGTTAGAATTCCAAATAGCTGGTTGTATATAATTTGTTTCATGGAAATTAATATCAAATTAACAATATATCCAGCACATTTTTTTATTTTGATACAAGTTTACTGTTTACTGCTTTCTTGTTAAAAGAGTAATAGAAGAAAATTATAAAATATTAAATAATTAGATCTGCCTGAAAGTCATGTCAATAATCTGTAACATTTGAAGGATTTCTGAAATGCACTGTGGCAAAGACCTGGAAGTACGCTGCTCAGATCTCTCTTGCAGGAAAAAAAGCTGCTGTGTGGAGTGGAATCAGCTGACAGCCCCAGCTTCTGTGCCTTCATATGTAAAATTTACATCAAAAAGGTAAACTGAGGCACAATAAAAATTTTAAAAGAGTTTATTTGAACAAGTAGCAATTCATGAATTGAGGAGCTTTGAACTGGAAGTGATTTAGGACCTCTGCCAAGGGAAGGCAAGTGGAAAGATTTTGTAGCGGAAACAATGCAAAAAACAATAAAAAAATAAGAATTTATACAGTTTTTTTATTTGGTCTACTCCGCTAGAAAGTTCCTAGTTATATATGTTGGTGTCTCATAAACTTGTTTTTTTTTTTTTAGTTTGTTTTCTGTTGCTTATACAGAATACCTGAGACTGAGTAATTTATTAAGAAAACAAATTTATTTCTTACAATTATGGAGACTGAGAAGTCCAAGGTCAATGGTCCACAGCTGGCTAGAGGCTTCTTGCTCTGGTGGGATGGGGACTTTCTGCAGGGTCCCAAGGCAGCTCAGGGCATCACATGTGAGGAGGCTGACTGTGATAGCTCGGGTCTCTCTTCCTGACTTCTTATAAAGCCACTAGTCTCCCTCCCATGATAACCTATTAATTCATTAACCCATTGATATATTAATCCATTAAAGAATAATCAACTCATCAGGGCAGAGTTCTAATGACCCAATCACCTCTTAAAGGCCCACCTCCCAATACTGCCACAATGGAGATTAAGTTTCAACATGAGTTCCAGAGGGGACAAACATCCAAACCATAGCACCATTCAAACAGACAAGAAGCCTGTAAAGTCGTTAAAGGTGCACCTCATATATCTCCACTAATTCATGAGCATAAAGTTTCTAATAATTCCGTAATGGAATGAACTTCAATAAGACCTACAGAAAACTCAGAATGTTTAAGAAATTTGTATTACTGGGAACACAATTACTTGGACTATAAAGGAAGAGACAGCACAACATAAAAAATACTTTGGACCCCCAAACTACTACTTGCAGGAAGGCAGCTGAGAAAATTATTTGGCTGCAAACATGGGCTATATTTTATGTTAAAGGAAGGTGAATTTAAAGGCTAGAACCCAAAGCCCAGAGAGTAGAGTAAAGATTAAAGGAGAACATCCCCAGAAAAGAGTGGGTATTAATGAAGAGATTGCCAACACGTGCCCAGCTGGCTTTCAGAATTGCTACCAGACAGTGACTGCTTTGTGCCTCTTTTCCCCCTTTTAGAATGCTAGGGTCCAAGGTGGTTTCTTTATATTGATGGCATTATTGGATGTTGAGATCACCAGCAGTAGTTACCTTGACAGGACTTCCAATGAAGAGAAATGACATTCAAGAAACAGTATCCCAAATATAGTACCCAAGAAGCCTCATCTGTCCCTAAATCTGAAATACATGACAGGATCCTGAAGCTCAAACTTAAGATTAATGATGTAATAGACAATAAATTATCTATTACATTATACCAGTGATGTAATAGATAACACTTCTGA